>NW_028113927.1:0-143640 GCF_964289735.1 Phaethon aethereus | reverse complement strand
GACGACTCTCTAGCCATGGCAATACCCTCCCTGTATGCCGGAATGGCACTCTAACCCTCCTGGATGGATGTCTTTGTGATGTGGGAGGTCTTGCGTGTTTGGAACGGGGTCTCTAGGTGCTTTGACACCATCTCTACTGCTGGAATGGCACGCTGGCTGTCTGGGAGGTCTGTGTGTATGATCTGCTTGGACTTCTGGGATGGGAGGGGACTCTCTGACTGTGGGAACACTGTTTTCAATGATAGGAAGGCCTGTCTGGCCATCCCAGACGTATGTTTCTCTGATCTGGGAGGATTTCCGGGATCGCAGTGGAGTCTCCATCTGCCGCAACAGCATCTCTCTGATGAGAATGCCAGTCTATCCATGCCGGAGGTATATCTCCGTGATCGGGAGGCCGTCTGAGAGCAGAGCGGAGTCTCCAGGCGCTGCAACACCATCTCTATGACTGGAATGCCACTCTAGCCCTGTGCGAGGTATGTCTCTCTAATCCCAGAGGACTTGCGGGAGCGGAAGGGACTCTGTAGGTGCCAGAACACCATTTGCACGAGCGGAATGCCACCCGAGCCGTCCCGGATGCAGCTTCTCTATGATGCGGGAGACACTCCAGCCTTCCATCCCTTTTCAGGCTCCGCTTATTTCTGTCCTTAGTTGCCCTCCAGTCTCTCACTGATTTTCAGCCTCCACGTTTCTCTAGCCTCTCCTTCCCCTCTGGCCTCGCACATCTTTCTGGCCTACGACACGCCATCAACCTCCACTTCTTTCTGGCCTCTAGCTGCCCTCCGGCCTCCCACCCCTTTGTGGCCTCCCACCCCTTTTCGGCCTCCACTTTTTCCTGGCCTCTACCTCCCCTCCGGCCTCCCACCCCTTTGCGGCCTCCCACCCCTTTGCGGCCTCCCACCCCTTTGCGGCCTCCCACCCCTTTGCGGCCTCCCACCCCTTTGCGGCCTCCACTTTTTCCTGGCCTCTACCTCCCCTCCAGCCTCCCACCCCTTTGCGGCCTCCCACCCCTTTTCGGCCTCTTTTGACTCTGTAGTCACCGCAACAACAGTCTCTTTGTCCAGGACACACCTGTAGCCATCCCAGGATTTGTCTCCATGATCAAGGAGGACGTCTGGGATAGGACAGGACTCTCTCACTGATGGAACACCGTTTCTACGATTGGGTTGCCACTCTAGCCATTCCCCAGGTACATCCCCGTGATCCGGCAGAACTTTGGGAATGGAGGTGACTCTCTAACCGCGGGAGTACCATGTCTATGAGCGGAACGCCACTCTAGCTGTCCCAGAAATATGTCTCAAAGATCCGGGAGGAGCTCTGGGATCAGAGGGGACTCTCTAGCCAAGGGAAAACAGTCTCTCTGACCGTAACGCCACTCTGGCTGTGCCGGAGGTATGTGTCTATGATGCCTGATGACTTCTGGGATCCGAGGGGATTCTCTACCCACCAGAACAGCGTCTCTGTGACCTGACCGCCACTCTCGATGTTTTGCAGGCGTGCCTCCACGATGTGGCAGGAATCCTGGCATCGTAGGTGACTCTCTGGCTCCCCGAAGGAAGTCCCTATGAGAGGAGTGCC
This sequence comes from Phaethon aethereus, assembly GCF_964289735.1. Lineage (NCBI taxonomy): Eukaryota > Metazoa > Chordata > Aves > Phaethontiformes > Phaethontidae > Phaethon > Phaethon aethereus. The sequence continues at coordinate 142,065 of NW_028113927.1, read as the reverse complement.
ATTCTAGCCGTCCTGGAGGTATCTGTCTCTGATCCGGGAGGACTTCCTGGGTTGGAGGGGCCTCGCTAAGCACCGGAAGACTGTCTCTATGACAGGAATGGCACTCTAGCTGCCTGGGAGGTTATGCCTCTATGATGCGGGAGGAAAGCTCTCTTTGGAGCGGGGTCTCTATCTCCCCGAACACGGCCTGTATGACCGGAACGCCCGCCTAGCCGTCCTGGAGGTATGTCTCCAGGACATGGGAGGCCTTCCAGGACTGGAGGGGACTCTATAGCTGCTGGAACACCGTCTCGATGGCCGGAATGCCACTGTGGCCATCCTGGATGTATATCTCCATGATGCGGGAGGACTTCGGGGATAGCGGGCGACTAACTAAGCGTGGGAAAACGGCCCTTAATGACGGGAATGCCCCTCTAGCCCTGCCAGAGGTATGCCTCCAGGATCCGGGAGGACGTCTGGGATCACATGTGACTCTCTAGCGGTGCGAAAGCTGCCTCTATGGTCCAGAACGCCACTCTAGCCGTCCTGGATGTATGTCTCCATGATCGAGGTGGATTTCTGGGATGGGACGTGACCAGCTAGTTGCTGGACAACCCGCTCTATGACCACAATGCCACTCAAGCCATTCAGCAGGTATGTCTCCGTGATGCAGGAGGATTTCTGGGATCGGAGACGACTCTCTAGCCATGGCAATACCCTCCCTGTATGCCGGAATGGCACTCTAGCCCTCCTGGATGGATGTCTTTGTGATGTGGGAGGTCTTGCGTGTTTGGAACGGGGTCTCTAGGTGCTTTGACACCATCTCTACTGCTGGAATGGCACGCTGGCTGTCTGGGAGGTCTGTGTGTATGATCTGCTTGGACTTCTGGGATGGGAGGGGACTCTCTGACTGTGGGAACACTGTTTTCAATGATAGGAAGGCCTGTCTGGCCATCCCAGACGTATGTTTCTCTGATCTGGGAGGATTTCCGGGATCGCAGTGGAGTCTCCATCTGCCGCAACAGCATCTCTCTGATGAGAATGCCAGTCTATCCATGCCGGAGGTATATCTCCGTGATCGGGAGGCCGTCTGAGAGCAGAGCGGAGTCTCCAGGCGCTGCAACACCATCTCTATGACTGGAATGCCACTCTAGCCCTGTGCGAGGTATGTCTCTCTAATCCCAGAGGACTTGCGGGAGCGGAAGGGACTCTGTAGGTGCCAGAACACCATTTGCACGAGCGGAATGCCACCCGAGCCGTCCCGGATGCAGCTTCTCTGTGATGCGGGAGACACTCCAGCCTTCCATCCCTTTTCAGGCTCCGCTTATTTCTGTCCTTAGTTGCCCTCCAGTCTCTCACTGATTTTCAGCCTCCACGTTTCTCTAGCCTCTCCTTCCCCTCTGGCCTCGCACATCTTTCTGGCCTATGACACGCGATCAACCTCCACTTCTTTCTGGCCTCTAGCTGCCCTCCGGCCTCCCACCCCTTTTCGGCCTCCACTATTTCCTGGCCTCTATCTCCCCTCCAGCCTCCCACCCCTTTTCGGCCTCCACTTTTTCCTGGCCTCTACCTCCCCTGCGGCCTCCCACCCCTTTGCGGCCTCCCACCCCTTTTCGGCCTCCACTTTTTCCTGGCCTCTACCTCCCCTCCGGCCTCCCACCCCTTTGCGGCCTCCCACCCCTTTGCGGCCTCCACTTTTTCCTGGCCTCTACCTCCCCTGCAGCCTCCCACCCCTTTGCGGCCTCCCACCCCTTTTCGGCCTCTTTTGACTCTGTAGTCACCGCAACAACAGTCTCTTTGTCCAGGACACACCTGTAGCCATCCCAGGATTTGTCTCCATGATCAAGGAGCACGTCTGGGATAGGACGGGACTCTCTCACTGATGGAACTCCGTTTCTACGATTGGGTTGCCACTCTAGCCATTCCCCAGGTACATCCCCGTGATCCGGCAGAACTTTGGGAATGGAGGTGACTCTCTAACCGCGGGAGTACCATGTCTATGAGCGGAACGCCACTCTAGCTGTCCCAGAAATATGTCTCAAAGATCCGGGAGGAGCTCTGGGATCAGAGGGGACTCTCTAGCCAAGGGAAAACAGTCTCTCTGACCGTAACGCCACTCTGGCTGTGCCGGAGGTATGTGTCTATGATGCCTGATGACTTCTGGGATCCAAGGGGATTCTCTACCCACCAGAACAGCGTCTCTGTGACCTGACCGCCACTCTCGATGTTTTGCAGGCGTGCCTCCACGATGTGGCAGGAATCCTGGCATCGTAGGTGACTCTCTGGCTCCCCGAAGGAAGTCCCTATGAGAGGAATGCCATTCTAGCCGTCCTGGAGGTATCTGTCTCTGATCCGGGAGGACTTCCTGGGTTGGAGGGGCCTCGCTAAGCACCGGAAGACTGTCTCTATGACAGGAATGGCACTCTAGCTGCCTGGGAGGTTATGCCTCTATGATGCGGGAGGAAAGCTCTCTTTGGAGCGGGGTCTCTATCTCCCCGAACACGGCCTGTATGACCGGAACGCCCGCCTAGCCGTCCTGGAGGTATGTCTCCAGGACATGGGAGGCCTTCCAGGACTGGAGGGGACTCTATAGCTGCTGGAACACCGTCTCGATGGCCGGAATGCCACTGTGGCCATCCTGGATGTATATCTCCATGATGCGGGAGGACTTCGGGGATAGCGGGCGACTAACTAACCGTGGGAAAACGGCCCTTAATGACGGGAATGCCCCTCTAGCCCTGCCAGAGGTATGCCTCCAGGATCCGGGAGGACGTCTGGGATCACATGTGACTCTCTAGCGGTGCGAAAGCTGCCTCTATGGTCCAGAACGCCACTCTAGCCGTCCTGGATGTATGTCTCCATGATCGAGGTGGATTTCTGGGATGGGACGTGACCAGCTAGTTGCCGGACAACCCGCTCTATGACCACAATGCCACTCAAGCCATTCAGCAGGTATGTCTCCGTGATGCAGGAGGATTTCTGCGATCAGAGACGACTCTCTAGCCATGGCAATACCCTCCCTGTATGCCGGAATGGCACTCTAACCCTCCTGGATGGATGTCTTTGTGATGTGGGAGGTCTTGCGTGTTTGGAACGGGGTCTCTAGGTGCTTTGATACCATCTCTACTGCTGGAATGGCACGCTGGCTGTCTGGGAGGTCTGTGTGTATGATCTGCTTGGACTTCTGGGATGGGAGGGGACTCTCTGACTGTGGGAACACTGTTTTCAATGATAGGAAGGCCTGTCTGGCCATCCCAGACGTATGTTTCTCTGATCTGGGAGGATTTCCGGGATCGCAGTGGAGTCTCCATCTGCCGCAACAGCATGTCTCTGATGAGAATGCCAGTCTATCCATGCCGGAGGTATATCTCCGTGATCGGGAGGCCGTCTGAGAGCAGAGCGGAGTCTCCAGGCGCTGCAACACCATCTCTATGACTGGAATGCCACTCTAGCCCTGTGCGAGGTATGTCTCTCTAATCCCAGAGGACTTGCGGGAGCGGAAGGGACTCTGTAGGTGCCAGAACACCATTTGCACGAGCGGAATGCCACCCGAGCCGTCCCGGATGCAGCTTCTCTATGATGCGGGAGACACTCCAGCCTTCCATCCCTTTTCAGGCTCCGCTTATTTCTGTCCTTAGTTGCCCTCCAGTCTCTCACTGATTTTCAGCCTCCACGTTTCTCTAGCCTCTCCTTCCCCTCTGGCCTCGCACATCTTTCTGGCCTACGACACGCCATCAACCTCCACTTCTTTCTGGCCTCTAGCTGCCCTCCGGCCTCCACTATTTCCTGGCCTCTACCTCCCCTCCGGCCTCCCACCCCTTTGCGGCCTCCCACCCCTTTTCGGCCTCCACTTTTTCCTGGCCTCTACCTCCCCTCCGGCCTCCCACCCCTTTGCGGCCTCCCACCCCTTTGCGGCCTCCCACCCCTTTGCGGCCTCCCACCCCTTTGCGGCCTCCACTTTTTCCTGGCCTCTACCTCCCCTCCGGCCTCCCACCCCTTTTCGGCCTCTTTTGACTCTGTAGTCACCGCAAGAACAGTCTCTTTGTCCAGGACACACCTGTAGCCATCCCAGGATTTGTCTCCATGATCAAGGAGGACGTCTGGGATAGGACAGGACTCTCTCACTGATGGAACACCGTTTCTACGATTGGGTTGCCACTCTAGCCATTCCCCAGGTACATCCCCGTGATCCGGCAGAACTTTGGGAATGGAGGTGACTCTCTAACCGCGGGAGTACCATGTCTATGAGCGGAACGCCACTCTAGCTGTCCCAGAAATATGTCTCAAAGATCCGGGAGGAGCTCTGGGATCAGAGGGGACTCTCTAGCCAAGGGAAAACAGTCTCTCTGACCGTAACGCCACTCTGGCTGTGCCGGAGGTATGTGTCTATGATGCCTGATGACTTCTGGGATCCAAGGGGATTCTCTACCCACCAGAACAGCGTCTCTGTGACCTGACCGCCACTCTCGATGTTTTGCAGGCGTGCCTCCACGATGTGGCAGGAATCCTGGCATCGTAGGTGACTCTCTGGCTCCCCGAAGGAAGTCCCTATGAGAGGAGTGCCATTCTAGCCGTCCTGGAGGTATCTGTCTCTGATCCGGGAGGACTTCCTGGGTTGGAGGGGCCTCGCTAAGCACCGGAAGACTGTCTCTATGACAGGAATGGCACTCTAGCTGCCTGGGAGGTTATGCCTCTATGATGCGGGAGGAAAGCTCTCTTTGGAGCGGGGTCTCTATCTCCCCGAACACGGCCTGTATGACCGGAACGCCCGCCTAGCCGTCCTGGAGGTATGTCTCCAGGACATGGGAGGCCTTCCAGGACTGGAGGGGACTCTATAGCTGCTGGAACACCGTCTCGATGGCCGGAATGCCACTGTGGCCATCCTGGATGTATATCTCCATGATGCGGGAGGACTTCGGGGATAGCGGGCGACTAACTAAGCGTGGGAAAACGGCCCTTAATGACGGGAATGCCCCTCTAGCCCTGCCAGAGGTATGCCTCCAGGATCCAGGAGGACGTCTGGGATCACATGTGACTCTCTAGCGGTGCGAAAGCTGCCTCTATGGTCCAGAACGCCACTCTAGCCGTCCTGGATGTATGTCTCCATGATCGAGGTGGATTTCTGGGATGGGACGTGACCAGCTAGTTGCCGGACAACCCGCTCTATGACCACAATGCCACTCAAGCCATTCAGCAGGTATGTCTCCGTGATGCAGGAGGATTTCTGGGATCGGAGACGACTCTCTAGCCATGGCAATACCCTCCCTGTATGCCGGAATGGCACTCTAACCCTCCTGGATGGATGTCTTTGTGATGTGGGAGGTCTTGCGTGTTTGGAACGGGGTCTCTAGGTGCTTTGACACCATCTCTACTGCTGGAATGGCACGCTGGCTGTCTGGGAGGTCTGTGTGTATGATCTGCTTGGACTTCTGGGATGGGAGGGGACTCTCTGACTGTGGGAACACTGTTTTCAATGATAGGAAGGCCTGTCTGGCCATCCCAGACGTATGTTTCTCTGATCTGGGAGGATTTCCGGGATCGCAGTGGAGTCTCCATCTGCCGCAACAGCATCTCTCTGATGAGAATGCCAGTCTATCCATGCCGGAGGTATATCTCCGTGATCGGGAGGCCGTCTGAGAGCAGAGCGGAGTCTCCAGGCGCTGCAACACCATCTCTATGACTGGAATGCCACTCTAGCCCTGTGCGAGGTATGTCTCTCTAATCCCAGAGGACTTGCGGGAGCGGAAGGGACTCTGTAGGTGCCAGAACACCATTTGCACGAGCGGAATGCCACCCGAGCCGTCCCGGATGCAGCTTCTCTATGATGCGGGAGACACTCCAGCCTTCCATCCCTTTTCAGGCTCCGCTTATTTCTGTCCTTAGTTGCCCTCCAGTCTCTCACTGATTTTCAGCCTCCACGTTTCTCTAGCCTCTCCTTCCCCTCTGGCCTCGCACATCTTTCTGGCCTACGACACGCCATCAACCTCCACTTCTTTCTGGCCTCTAGCTGCCCTCCGGCCTCCCACCCCTTTGTGGCCTCCCACCCCTTTTCGGCCTCCACTTTTTCCTGGCCTCTACCTCCCCTCCGGCCTCCCACCCCTTTGCGGCCTCCCACCCCTTTGCGGCCTCCCACCCCTTTGCGGCCTCCCACCCCTTTGCGGCCTCCCACCCCTTTGCGGCCTCCCACCCCTTTGCGGCCTCCACTTTTTCCTGGCCTCTACCTCCCCTGCAGCCTCCCACCCCTTTGCGGCCTCCCACCCCTTTTCGGCCTCTTTTGACTCTGTAGTCACCGCAACAACAGTCTCTTTGTCCAGGACACACCTGTAGCCATCCCAGGATTTGTCTCCATGATCAAGGAGGACGTCTGGGATAGGACAGGACTCTCTCACTGATGGAACACCGTTTCTACGATTGGGTTGCCACTCTAGCCATTCCCCAGGTACATCCCCGTGATCCGGCAGAACTTTGGGAATGGAGGTGACTCTCTAACCGCGGGAGTACCATGTCTATGAGCGGAACGCCACTCTAGCTGTCCCAGAAATATGTCTCAAAGATCCGGGAGGAGCTCTGGGATCAGAGGGGACTCTCTAGCCAAGGGAAAACAGTCTCTCTGACCGTAACGCCACTCTGGCTGTGCCGGAGGTATGTGTCTATGATGCCTGATGACTTCTGGGATCCGAGGGGATTCTCTACCCACCAGAACAGCGTCTCTGTGACCTGACCGCCACTCTCGATGTTTTGCAGGCGTGCCTCCACGATGTGGCAGGAATCCTGGCATCGTAGGTGACTCTCTGGCTCCCCGAAGGAAGTCCCTATGAGAGGAGTGCCATTCTAGCCGTCCTGGAGGTATCTGTCTCTGATCCGGGAGGACTTCCTGGGTTGGAGGGGCCTCGCTAAGCACCGGAAGACTGTCTCTATGACAGGAATGGCACTCTAGCTGCCTGGGAGGTTATGCCTCTCTGATAGAGCGGGAGGAAAGCTCTCTTTGGAGCGGGGTCTCTATCTCCCCGAACACGGCCTGTATGACCGGAACGCCCGCCTAGCCGTCCTGGAGGTATGTCTCCAGGACATGGGAGGCCTTCCAGGACTGGAGGGGACTCTATAGCTGCTGGAACACCGTCTCGATGGCCGGAATGCCACTGTGGCCATCCTGGATGTATATCTCCATGATGCGGGAGGACTTCGGGGATAGCGGGCGACTAACTAAGCGTGGGAAAACGGCCCTTAATGACGGGAATGCCCCTCTAGCCCTGCCAGAGGTATGCCTCCAGGATCCGGGAGGACGTCTGGGATCACATGTGACTCTCTAGCGGTGCGAAAGCTGCCTCTATGGTCCAGAACGCCACTCTAGCCGTCCTGGATGTATGTCTCCATGATCGAGGTGGATTTCTGGGATGGGACGTGACCAGCTAGTTGCTGGACAACCCGCTCTATGACCACAATGCCACTCAAGCCATTCAGCAGGTATGTCTCCGTGATGCAGGAGGATTTCTGGGATCGGAGACGACTCTCTAGCCATGGCAATACCCTCCCTGTATGCCGGAATGGCACTCTAGCCCTCCTGGATGGATGTCTTTGTGATGTGGGAGGTCTTGCGTGTTTGGAACGGGGTCTCTAGGTGCTTTGACACCATCTCTACTGCTGGAATGGCACGCTGGCTGTCTGGGAGGTCTGTGTGTATGATCTGCTTGGACTTCTGGGATGGGAGGGGACTCTCTGACTGTGGGAACACTGTTTTCAATGATAGGAAGGCCTGTCTGGCCATCCCAGACGTATGTTTCTCTGATCTGGGAGGATTTCCGGGATCGCAGTGGAGTCTCCATCTGCCGCAACAGCATCTCTCTGATGAGAATGCCAGTCTATCCATGCCGGAGGTATATCTCCGTGATCGGGAGGCCGTCTGAGAGCAGAGCGGAGTCTCCAGGCGCTGCAACACCATCTCTATGACTGGAATGCCACTCTAGCCCTGTGCGAGGTATGTCTCTCTAATCCCAGAGGACTTGCGGGAGCGGAAGGGACTCTGTAGGTGCCAGAACACCATTTGCACGAGCGGAATGCCACCCGAGCCGTCCCGGATGCAGCTTCTCTATGATGCGGGAGACACTCCAGCCTTCCATCCCTTTTCAGGCTCCGCTTATTTCTGTCCTTAGTTGCCCTCCAGTCTCTCACTGATTTTCAGCCTCCACGTTTCTCTAGCCTCTCCTTCCCCTCTGGCCTCGCACATCTTTCTGGCCTACGACACGCCATCAACCTCCACTTCTTTCTGGCCTCTAGCTGCCCTCCGGCCTCCCACCCCTTTGTGGCCTCCCACCCCTTTTCGGCCTCCACTTTTTCCTGGCCTCTACCTCCCCTCCGGCCTCCCACCCCTTTGCGGCCTCCCACCCCTTTGCGGCCTCCCACCCCTTTGCGGCCTCCCACCCCTTTGCGGCCTCCACTTTTTCCTGGCCTCTACCTCCCCTGCAGCCTCCCACCCCTTTGCGGCCTCCCACCCCTTTTCGGCCTCTTTTGACTCTGTAGTCACCGCAACAACAGTCTCTTTGTCCAGGACACACCTGTAGCCATCCCAGGATTTGTCTCCATTATCAAGGAGGACGTCTGGGATAGGACAGGACTCTCTCACTGATGGAACACCGTTTCTACGATTGGGTTGCCACTCTAGCCATTCCCCAGGTACATCCCCGTGATCCGGCAGAACTTTGGGAATGGAGGTGACTCTCTAACCGCGGGAGTACCATGTCTATGAGCGGAACGCCACTCTAGCTGTCCCAGAAATATGTCTCAAAGATCCGGGAGGAGCTCTGGGATCAGAGGGGACTCTCTAGCCAAGGGAAAACAGTCTCTCTGACCGTAACGCCACTCTGGCTGTGCCGGAGGTATGTGTCTATGATGCCTGATGACTTCTGGGATCCGAGGGGATTCTCTACCCACCAGAACAGCGTCTCTGTGACCTGACCGCCACTCTCGATGTTTTGCAGGCGTGCCTCCACGGTGTGGCAGGAATCCTGGCATCGTAGGTGACTCTCTGGCTCCCCGAAGGAAGTCCCTATGAGAGGAGTGCCATTCTAGCCGTCCTGGAGGTATCTGTCTCTGATCCGGGAGGACTTCCTGGGTTGGAGGGGCCTCGCTAAGCACCGGAAGACTGTCTCTATGACAGGAATGGCACTCTAGCTGCCTGGGAGGTTATGCCTCTATGATAGAGCGGGAGGAAAGCTCTCTTTGGAGCGGGGTCTCTATCTCCCCGAACACGGCCTGTATGACCGGAACGCCCGCCTAGCCGTCCTGGAGGTATGTCTCCAGGACATGGGAGGCCTTCCAGGACTGGAGGGGACTCTATAGCTGCTGGAACACCGTCTCGATGGCCGGAATGCCACTGTGGCCATCCTGGATGTATATCTCCATGATGCGGGAGGACTTCGGGGATAGCGGGCGACTAACTAAGCGTGGGAAAACGGCCCTTAATGACGGGAATGCCCCTCTAGCCCTGCCAGAGGTATGCCTCCAGGATCCGGGAGGACGTCTGGGATCACATGTGACTCTCTAGCGGTGCGAAAGCTGCCTCTATGGTCCAGAACGCCACTCTAGCCGTCCTGGATGTATGTCTCCATGATCGAGGTGGATTTCTGGGATGGGACGTGACCAGCTAGTTGCTGGACAACCCGCTCTATGACCACAATGCCACTCAAGCCATTCAGCAGGTATGTCTCCGTGATGCAGGAGGATTTCTGGGATCGGAGACGACTCTCTAGCCATGGCAATACCCTCCCTGTATGCCGGAATGGCACTCTAGCCCTCCTGGATGGATGTCTTTGTGATGTGGGAGGTCTTGCGTGTTTGGAACGGGGTCTCTAGGTGCTTTGACACCATCTCTACTGCTGGAATGGCACGCTGGCTGTCTGGGAGGTCTGTGTGTATGATCTGCTTGGACTTCTGGGATGGGAGGGGACTCTCTGACTGTGGGAACACTGTTTTCAATGATAGGAAGGCCTGTCTGGCCATCCCAGACGTATGTTTCTCTGATCTGGGAGGATTTCCGGGATCGCAGTGGAGTCTCCATCTGCCGCAACAGCATCTCTCTGATGAGAATGCCAGTCTATCCATGCCGGAGGTATATCTCCGTGATCGGGAGGCCGTCTGAGAGCAGAGCGGAGTCTCCAGGCGCTGCAACACCATCTCTATGACTGGAATGCCACTCTAGCCCTGTGCGAGGTATGTCTCTCTAATCCCAGAGGACTTGCGGGAGCGGAAGGGACTCTGTAGGTGCCAGAACACCATTTGCACGAGCGGAATGCCACCCGAGCCGTCCCGGATGCAGCTTCTCTGTGATGCGGGAGACACTCCAGCCTTCCATCCCTTTTCAGGCTCCGCTTATTTCTGTCCTTAGTTGCCCTCCAGTCTCTCACTGATTTTCAGCCTCCACGTTTCTCTAGCCTCTCCTTCCCCTCTGGCCTCGCACATCTTTCTGGCCTATGACACGCGATCGACCTCCACTTCTTTCTGGCCTCTAGCTGCCCTCCGGCCTCCCACCCCTTTTCGGCCTCCACTATTTCCTGGCCTCTATCTCCCCTCCAGCCTCCCACCCCTTTTCGGCCTCCACTTTTTCCTGGCCTCTACCTCCCCTGCGGCCTCCCACCCCTTTGCGGCCTCCCACCCCTTTTCGGCCTCCACTTTTTCCTGGCCTCTACCTCCCCTCCGGCCTCCCACCCCTTTGCGGCCTCCCACCCCTTTGCGGCCTCCACTTTTTCCTGGCCTCTACCTCCCCTGCAGCCTCCCACCCCTTTGCGGCCTCCCACCCCTTTTCGGCCTCTTTTGACTCTGTAGTCACCGCAACAACAGTCTCTTTGTCCAGGACACACCTGTAGCCATCCCAGGATTTGTCTCCATGATCAAGGAGCACGTCTGGGATAGGACGGGACTCTCTCACTGATGGAACTCCGTTTCTACGATTGGGTTGCCACTCTAGCCATTCCCCAGGTACATCCCCGTGATCCGGCAGAACTTTGGGAATGGAGGTGACTCTCTAACCGCGGGAGTACCATGTCTATGAGCGGAACGCCACTCTAGCTGTCCCAGAAATATGTCTCAAAGATCCGGGAGGAGCTCTGGGATCAGAGGGGACTCTCTAGCCAAGGGAAAACAGTCTCTCTGACCGTAACGCCACTCTGGCTGTGCCGGAGGTATGTGTCTATGATGCCTGATGACTTCTGGGATCCGAGGGGATTCTCTACCCACCAGAACAGCGTCTCTGTGACCTGACCGCCACTCTCGATGTTTTGCAGGCGTGCCTCCACGATGTGGCAGGAATCCTGGCATCGTAGGTGACTCTCTGGCTCCCCGAAGGAAGTCCCTATGAGAGGAGTGCCATTCTAGCCGTCCTGGAGGTATCTGTCTCTGATCCGGGAGGACTTCCTGGGTTGGAGGGGCCTCGCTAAGCACCGGAAGACTGTCTCTATGACAGGAATGGCACTCTAGCTGCCTGGGAGGTTATGCCTCTATGATGCGGGAGGAAAGCTCTCTTTGGAGCGGGGTCTCTATCTCCCCGAACACGGCCTGTATGACCGGAACGCCCGCCTAGCCGTCCTGGAGGTATGTCTCCAGGACATGGGAGGCCTTCCAGGACTGGAGGGGACTCTATAGCTGCTGGAACACCGTCTCGATGGCCGGAATGCCACTGTGGCCATCCTGGATGTATATCTCCATGATGCGGGAGGACTTCGGGGATAGCGGGCGACTAACTAAGCGTGGGAAAACGGCCCTTAATGACGGGAATGCCCCTCTAGCCCTGCCAGAGGTATGCCTCCAGGATCCGGGAGGACGTCTGGGATCACATGTGACTCTCTAGCGGTGCGAAAGCTGCCTCTATGGTCCAGAACGCCACTCTAGCCGTCCTGGATGTATGTCTCCATGATCGAGGTGGATTTCTGGGATGGGACGTGACCAGCTAGTTGCCGGACAACCCGCTCTATGACCACAATGCCACTCAAGCCATTCAGCAGGTATGTCTCCGTGATGCAGGAGGATTTCTGGGATCGGAGACGACTCTCTAGCCATGGCAATACCCTCCCTGTATGCCGCAATGGCACTCTAGCCCTCCTGGATGGATGTCTTTGTGATGTGGGAGGTCTTGCGTGTTTGGAACGGGGTCTCTAGGTGCTTTGACACCATCTCTACTGCTGGAATGGCACGCTGGCTGTCTGGGAGGTCTGTGTGTATGATCTGCTTGGACTTCTGGGATGGGAGGGGACTCTCTGACTGTGGGAACACTGTTTTCAATGATAGGAAGGCCTGTCTGGCCATCCCAGACGTATGTTTCTCTGATCTGGGAGGATTTCCGGGATCGCAGTGGAGTCTCCATCTGCCGCAACAGCATCTCTCTGATGAGAATGCCAGTCTATCCATGCCGGAGGTATATCTCCGTGATCGGGAGGCCGTCTGAGAGCAGAGCGGAGTCTCCAGGCGCTGCAACACCATCTCTATGACTGGAATGCCACTCTAGCCCTGTGCGAGGTATGTCTCTCTAATCCCAGAGGACTTGCGGGAGCGGAAGGGACTCTGTAGGTGCCAGAACACCATTTGCACGAGCGGAATGCCACCCGAGCCGTCCCGGATGCAGCTTCTCTGTGATGCGGGAGACACTCCAGCCTTCCATCCCTTTTCAGGCTCCGCTTATTTCTGTCCTTAGTTGCCCTCCAGTCTCTCACTGATTTTCAGCCTCCACGTTTCTCTAGCCTCTCCTTCCCCTCTGGCCTCGCACATCTTTCTGGCCTATGACACGCGATCAACCTCCACTTCTTTCTGGCCTCTAGCTGCCCTCCGGCCTCCCACCCCTTTTCGGCCTCCACTATTTCCTGGCCTCTATCTCCCCTCCAGCCTCCCACCCCTTTTCGGCCTCCACTTTTTCCTGGCCTCTACCTCCCCTGCGGCCTCCCACCCCTTTGCGGCCTCCCACCCCTTTTCGGCCTCCACTTTTTCCTGGCCTCTACCTCCCCTCCGGCCTCCCACCCCTTTGCGGCCTCCCACCCCTTTGCGGCCTCCACTTTTTCCTGGCCTCTACCTCCCCTGCAGCCTCCCACCCCTTTGCGGCCTCCCACCCCTTTTCGGCCTCTTTTGACTCTGTAGTCACCGCAACAACAGTCTCTTTGTCCAGGACACACCTGTAGCCATCCCAGGATTTGTCTCCATGATCAAGGAGCACGTCTGGGATAGGACGGGACTCTCTCACTGATGGAACTCCGTTTCTACGATTGGGTTGCCACTCTAGCCATTCCCCAGGTACATCCCCGTGATCCGGCAGAACTTTGGGAATGGAGGTGACTCTCTAACCGCGGGAGTACCATGTCTATGAGCGGAACGCCACTCTAGCTGTCCCAGAAATATGTCTCAAAGATCCGGGAGGAGCTCTGGGATCAGAGGGGACTCTCTAGCCAAGGGAAAACAGTCTCTCTGACCGTAACGCCACTCTGGCTGTGCCGGAGGTATGTGTCTATGATGCCTGATGACTTCTGGGATCCAAGGGGATTCTCTACCCACCAGAACAGCGTCTCTGTGACCTGACCGCCACTCTCGATGTTTTGCAGGCGTGCCTTCACGATGTGGCAGGAATCCTGGCATCGTAGGTGACTCTCTGGCTCCCCGAAGGAAGTCCCTATGAGAGGAATGCCATTCTAGCCGTCCTGGAGGTATCTGTCTCTGATCCGGGAGGACTTCCTGGGTTGGAGGGGCCTCGCTAAGCACCGGAAGACTGTCTCTATGACAGGAATGGCACTCTAGCTGCCTGGGAGGTTATGCCTCTATGATGCGGGAGGAAAGCTCTCTTTGGAGCGGGGTCTCTATCTCCCCGAACACGGCCTGTATGACCGGAACGCCCGCCTAGCCGTCCTGGAGGTATGTCTCCAGGACATGGGAGGCCTTCCAGGACTGGAGGGGACTCTATAGCTGCTGGAACACCGTCTCGATGGCCGGAATGCCACTGTGGCCATCCTGGATGTATATCTCCATGATGCGGGAGGACTTCGGGGATAGCGGGCGACTAACTAACCGTGGGAAAACGGCCCTTAATGACGGGAATGCCCCTCTAGCCCTGCCAGAGGTATGCCTCCAGGATCCGGGAGGACGTCTGGGATCACATGTGACTCTCTAGCGGTGCGAAAGCTGCCTCTATGGTCCAGAACGCCACTCTAGCCGTCCTGGATGTATGTCTCCATGATCGAGGTGGATTTCTGGGATGGGACGTGACCAGCTAGTTGCCGGACAACCCGCTCTATGACCACAATGCCACTCAAGCCATTCAGCAGGTATGTCTCCGTGATGCAGGAGGATTTCTGCGATCAGAGACGACTCTCTAGCCATGGCAATACCCTCCCTGTATGCCGGAATGGCACTCTAACCCTCCTGGATGGATGTCTTTGTGATGTGGGAGGTCTTGCGTGTTTGGAACGGGGTCTCTAGGTGCTTTGATACCATCTCTACTGCTGGAATGGCACGCTGGCTGTCTGGGAGGTCTGTGTGTATGATCTGCTTGGACTTCTGGGATGGGAGGGGACTCTCTGACTGTGGGAACACTGTTTTCAATGATAGGAAGGCCTGTCTGGCCATCCCAGACGTATGTTTCTCTGATCTGGGAGGATTTCCGGGATCGCAGTGGAGTCTCCATCTGCCGCAACAGCATCTCTCTGATGAGAATGCCAGTCTATCCATGCCGGAGGTATATCTCCGTGATCGGGAGGCCGTCTGAGAGCAGAGCGGAGTCTCCAGGCGCTGCAACACCATCTCTATGACTGGAATGCCACTCTAGCCCTGTGCGAGGTATGTCTCTCTAATCCCAGAGGACTTGCGGGAGCGGAAGGGACTCTGTAGGTGCCAGAACACCATTTGCACGAGCGGAATGCCACCCGAGCCGTCCCGGATGCAGCTTCTCTATGATGCGGGAGACACTCCAGCCTTCCATCCCTTTTCAGGCTCCGCTTATTTCTGTCCTTAGTTGCCCTCCAGTCTCTCACTGATTTTCAGCCTCCACGTTTCTCTAGCCTCTCCTTCCCCTCTGGCCTCGCACATCTTTCTGGCCTACGACACGCCATCAACCTCCACTTCTTTCTGGCCTCTAGCTGCCCTCCGGCCTCCACTATTTCCTGGCCTCTACCTCCCCTCCGGCCTCCCACCCCTTTGCGGCCTCCCACCCCTTTTCGGCCTCCACTTTTTCCTGGCCTCTACCTCCCCTCCGGCCTCCCACCCCTTTGCGGCCTCCCACCCCTTTGCGGCCTCCCACCCCTTTGCGGCCTCCCACCCCTTTGCGGCCTCCCACCCCTTTGCGGCCTCCCACCCCTTTGCGGCCTCCACTTTTTCCTGGCCTCTACCTCCCCTCCGGCCTCCCACCCCTTTTCGGCCTCTTTTGACTCTGTAGTCACCGCAAGAACAGTCTCTTTGTCCAGGACACACCTGTAGCCATCCCAGGATTTGTCTCCATGATCAAGGAGGACGTCTGGGATAGGACAGGACTCTCTCACTGATGGAACACCGTTTCTACGATTGGGTTGCCACTCTAGCCATTCCCCAGGTACATCCCCGTGATCCGGCAGAACTTTGGGAATGGAGGTGACTCTCTAACCGCGGGAGTACCATGTCTATGAGCGGAACGCCACTCTAGCTGTCCCAGAAATATGTCTCAAAGATCCGGGAGGAGCTCTGGGATCAGAGGGGACTCTCTAGCCAAGGGAAAACAGTCTCTCTGACCGTAACGCCACTCTGGCTGTGCCGGAGGTATGTGTCTATGATGCCTGATGACTTCTGGGATCCGAGGGGATTCTCTACCCACCAGAACAGCGTCTCTGTGACCTGACCGCCACTCTCGATGTTTTGCAGGCGTGCCTCCACGATGTGGCAGGAATCCTGGCATCGTAGGTGACTCTCTGGCTCCCCGAAGGAAGTCCCTATGAGAGGAGTGCCATTCTAGCCGTCCTGGAGGTATCTGTCTCTGATCCGGGAGGACTTCCTGGGTTGGAGGGGCCTCGCTAAGCACCGGAAGACTGTCTCTATGACAGGAATGGCACTCTAGCTGCCTGGGAGGTTATGCCTCTATGATGCGGGAGGAAAGCTCTCTTTGGAGCGGGGTCTCTATCTCCCCGAACACGGCCTGTATGACCGGAACGCCCGCCTAGCCGTCCTGGAGGTATGTCTCCAGGACATGGGAGGCCTTCCAGGACTGGAGGGGACTCTATAGCTGCTGGAACACCGTCTCGATGGCCGGAATGCCACTGTGGCCATCCTGGATGTATATCTCCATGATGCGGGAGGACTTCGGGGATAGCGGGCGACTAACTAAGCGTGGGAAAACGGCCCTTAATGACGGGAATGCCCCTCTAGCCCTGCCAGAGGTATGCCTCCAGGATCCAGGAGGACGTCTGGGATCACATGTGACTCTCTAGCGGTGCGAAAGCTGCCTCTATGGTCCAGAACGCCACTCTAGCCGTCCTGGATGTATGTCTCCATGATCGAGGTGGATTTCTGGGATGGGACGTGACCAGCTAGTTGCCGGACAACCCGCTCTATGACCACAATGCCACTCAAGCCATTCAGCAGGTATGTCTCCGTGATGCAGGAGGATTTCTGGGATCGGAGACGACTCTCTAGCCATGGCAATACCCTCCCTGTATGCCGGAATGGCACTCTAACCCTCCTGGATGGATGTCTTTGTGATGTGGGAGGTCTTGCGTGTTTGGAACGGGGTCTCTAGGTGCTTTGACACCATCTCTACTGCTGGAATGGCACGCTGGCTGTCTGGGAGGTCTGTGTGTATGATCTGCTTGGACTTCTGGGATGGGAGGGGACTCTCTGACTGTGGGAACACTGTTTTCAATGATAGGAAGGCCTGTCTGGCCATCCCAGACGTATGTTTCTCTGATCTGGGAGGATTTCCGGGATCGCAGTGGAGTCTCCATCTGCCGCAACAGCATCTCTCTGATGAGAATGCCAGTCTATCCATGCCGGAGGTATATCTCCGTGATCGGGAGGCCGTCTGAGAGCAGAGCGGAGTCTCCAGGCGCTGCAACACCATCTCTATGACTGGAATGCCACTCTAGCCCTGTGCGAGGTATGTCTCTCTAATCCCAGAGGACTTGCGGGAGCGGAAGGGACTCTGTAGGTGCCAGAACACCATTTGCACGAGCGGAATGCCACCCGAGCCGTCCCGGATGCAGCTTCTCTATGATGCGGGAGACACTCCAGCCTTCCATCCCTTTTCAGGCTCCGCTTATTTCTGTCCTTAGTTGCCCTCCAGTCTCTCACTGATTTTCAGCCTCCACGTTTCTCTAGCCTCTCCTTCCCCTCTGGCCTCGCACATCTTTCTGGCCTACGACACGCCATCAACCTCCACTTCTTTCTGGCCTCTAGCTGCCCTCCGGCCTCCCACCCCTTTGTGGCCTCCCACCCCTTTGTGGCCTCCCACCCCTTTGTGGCCTCCCACCCCTTTGTGGCCTCCCACCCCTTTGTGGCCTCCCACCCCTTTGTGGCCTCCCACCCCTTTTCGGCCTCCACTTTTTCCTGGCCTCTACCTCCCCTCCGGCCTCCCACCCCTTTGCGGCCTCCCACCCCTTTGCGGCCTCCCACCCCTTTGCGGCCTCCCACCCCTTTGCGGCCTCCCACCCCTTTGCGGCCTCCCACCCCTTTGCGGCCTCCCACCCCTTTGCGGCCTCCCACCCCTTTGCGGCCTCCCACCCCTTTGCGGCCTCCACTTTTTCCTGGCCTCTACCTCCCCTCCAGCCTCCCACCCCTTTGCGGCCTCCCACCCCTTTTCGGCCTCTTTTGACTCTGTAGTCACCGCAACAACAGTCTCTTTGTCCAGGACACACCTGTAGCCATCCCAGGATTTGTCTCCATGATCAAGGAGGACGTCTGGGATAGGACAGGACTCTCTCACTGATGGAACACCGTTTCTACGATTGGGTTGCCACTCGAGCCATTCCCCAGGTACATCCCCGTGATCCGGCAGAACTTTGGGAATGGAGGTGACTCTCTAACCGCGGGAGTACCATGTCTATGAGCGGAACGCCACTCTAGCTGTCCCAGAAATATGTCTCAAAGATCCGGGAGGAGCTCTGGGATCAGAGGGGACTCTCTAGCCAAGGGAAAACAGTCTCTCTGACCGTAACGCCACTCTGGCTGTGCCGGAGGTATGTGTCTATGATGCCTGATGACTTCTGGGATCCGAGGGGATTCTCTACCCACCAGAACAGCGTCTCTGTGACCTGACCGCCACTCTCGATGTTTTGCAGGCGTGCCTCCACGATGTGGCAGGAATCCTGGCATCGTAGGTGACTCTCTGGCTCCCCGAAGGAAGTCCCTATGAGAGGAGTGCCATTCTAGCCGTCCTGGAGGTATCTGTCTCTGATCCGGGAGGACTTCCTGGGTTGGAGGGGCCTCGCTAAGCACCGGAAGACTGTCTCTATGACAGGAATGGCACTCTAGCTGCCTGGGAGGTTATGCCTCTATGATGCGGGAGGAAAGCTCTCTTTGGAGCGGGGTCTCTATCTCCCCGAACACGGCCTGTATGACCGGAACGCCCGCCTAGCCGTCCTGGAGGTATGTCTCCAGGACATGGGAGGCCTTCCAGGACTGGAGGGGACTCTATAGCTGCTGGAACACCGTCTCGATGGCCGGAATGCCACTGTGGCCATCCTGGATGTATATCTCCATGATGCGGGAGGACTTCGGGGATAGCGGGCGACTAACTAAGCGTGGGAAAACGGCCCTTAATGACGGGAATGCCCCTCTAGCCCTGCCAGAGGTATGCCTCCAGGATCCGGGAGGACGTCTGGGATCACATGTGACTCTCTAGCGGTGCGAAAGCTGCCTCTATGGTCCAGAACGCCACTCTAGCCGTCCTGGATGTATGTCTCCATGATCGAGGTGGATTTCTGGGATGGGACGTGACCAGCTAGTTGCCGGACAACCCGCTCTATGACCACAATGCCACTCAAGCCATTCAGCAGGTATGTCTCCGTGATGCAGGAGGATTTCTGGGATCGGAGACGACTCTCTAGCCATGGCAATACCCTCCCTGTATGCCGGAATGGCACTCTAGCCCTCCTGGATGGATGTCTTTGTGATGTGGGAGGTCTTGCGTGTTTGGAACGGGGTCTCTAGGTGCTTTGACACCATCTCTACTGCTGGAATGGCACGCTGGCTGTCTGGGAGGTCTGTGTGTATGATCTGCTTGGACTTCTGGGATGGGAGGGGACTCTCTGACTGTGGGAACACTGTTTTCAATGATAGGAAGGCCTGTCTGGCCATCCCAGACGTATGTTTCTCTGATCTGGGAGGATTTCCGGGATCGCAGTGGAGTCTCCATCTGCCGCAACAGCATGTCTCTGATGAGAATGCCAGTCTATCCATGCCGGAGGTATATCTCCGTGATCGGGAGGCCGTCTGAGAGCAGAGCGGAGTCTCCAGGCGCTGCAACACCATCTCTATGACTGGAATGCCACTCTAGCCCTGTGCGAGGTATGTCTCTCTAATCCCAGAGGACTTGCGGGAGCGGAAGGGACTCTGTAGGTGCCAGAACACCATTTGCACGAGCGGAATGCCACCCGAGCCGTCCCGGATGCAGCTTCTCTGTGATGCGGGAGACACTCCAGCCTTCCATCCCTTTTCAGGCTCCGCTTATTTCTGTCCTTAGTTGCCCTCCAGTCTCTCACTGATTTTCAGCCTCCACGTTTCTCTAGCCTCTCCTTCCCCTCTGGCCTCGCACATCTTTCTGGCCTATGACACGCGATCAACCTCCACTTCTTTCTGGCCTCTAGCTGCCCTCCGGCCTCCCACCCCTTTTCGGCCTCCACTATTTCCTGGCCTCTATCTCCCCTCCAGCCTCCCACCCCTTTTCGGCCTCCACTTTTTCCTGGCCTCTACCTCCCCTGCGGCCTCCCACCCCTTTGCGGCCTCCCACCCCTTTTCGGCCTCCACTTTTTCCTGGCCTCTACCTCCCCTCCGGCCTCCCACCCCTTTGCGGCCTCCCACCCCTTTGCGGCCTCCACTTTTTCCTGGCCTCTACCTCCCCTGCAGCCTCCCACCCCTTTGCGGCCTCCCACCCCTTTTCGGCCTCTTTTGACTCTGTAGTCACCGCAACAACAGTCTCTTTGTCCAGGACACACCTGTAGCCATCCCAGGATTTGTCTCCATGATCAAGGAGCACGTCTGGGATAGGACGGGACTCTCTCACTGATGGAACTCCGTTTCTACGATTGGGTTGCCACTCTAGCCATTCCCCAGGTACATCCCCGTGATCCGGCAGAACTTTGGGAATGGAGGTGACTCTCTAACCGCGGGAGTACCATGTCTATGAGCGGAACGCCACTCTAGCTGTCCCAGAAATATGTCTCAAAGATCCGGGAGGAGCTCTGGGATCAGAGGGGACTCTCTAGCCAAGGGAAAACAGTCTCTCTGACCGTAACGCCACTCTGGCTGTGCCGGAGGTATGTGTCTATGATGCCTGATGACTTCTGGGATCCAAGGGGATTCTCTACCCACCAGAACAGCGTCTCTGTGACCTGACCGCCACTCTCGATGTTTTGCAGGCGTGCCTCCACGATGTGGCAGGAATCCTGGCATCGTAGGTGACTCTCTGGCTCCCCGAAGGAAGTCCCTATGAGAGGAGTGCCATTCTAGCCGTCCTGGAGGTATCTGTCTCTGATCCGGGAGGACTTCCTGGGTTGGAGGGGCCTCGCTAAGCACCGGAAGACTGTCTCTATGACAGGAATGGCACTCTAGCTGCCTGGGAGGTTATGCCTCTATGATGCGGGAGGAAAGCTCTCTTTGGAGCGGGGTCTCTATCTCCCCGAACACGGCCTGTATGACCGGAACGCCCGCCTAGCCGTCCTGGAGGTATGTCTCCAGGACATGGGAGGCCTTCCAGGACTGGAGGGGACTCTATAGCTGCTGGAACACCGTCTCGATGGCCGGAATGCCACTGTGGCCATCCTGGATGTATATCTCCATGATGCGGGAGGACTTCGGGGATAGCGGGCGACTAACTAAGCGTGGGAAAACGGCCCTTAATGACGGGAATGCCCCTCTAGCCCTGCCAGAGGTATGCCTCCAGGATCCAGGAGGACGTCTGGGATCACATGTGACTCTCTAGCGGTGCGAAAGCTGCCTCTATGGTCCAGAACGCCACTCTAGCCGTCCTGGATGTATGTCTCCATGATAGAGTTGGATTTCTGGGATGGGACGTGACCAGCTAGTTGCCGGACAACCCGCTCTATGACCACAATGCCACTCAAGCCATTCAGCAGGTATGTCTCCGTGATGCAGGAGGATTTCTGGGATCGGAGACGACTCTCTAGCCATGGCAATACCCTCCCTGTATGCCGGAATGGCACTCTAACCCTCCTGGATGGATGTCTTTGTGATGTGGGAGGTCTTGCGTGTTTGGAACGGGGTCTCTAGGTGCTTTGACACCATCTCTACTGCTGGAATGGCACGCTGGCTGTCTGGGAGGTCTGTGTGTATGATCTGCTTGGACTTCTGGGATGGGAGGGGACTCTCTGACTGTGGGAACACTGTTTTCAATGATAGGAAGGCCTGTCTGGCCATCCCAGACGTATGTTTCTCTGATCTGGGAGGATTTCCGGGATCGCAGTGGAGTCTCCATCTGCCGCAACAGCATCTCTCTGATGAGAATGCCAGTCTATCCATGCCGGAGGTATATCTCCATGATCGGGAGGCCGTCTGAGAGCAGAGCGGAGTCTCCAGGCGCTGCAACACCATCTCTATGACTGGAATGCCACTCTAGCCCTGTGCGAGGTATGTCTCTCTAATCCCAGAGGACTTGCGGGAGCGGAAGGGACTCTGTAGGTGCCAGAACACCATTTCCACGAGCGGAATGCCACCCGAGCCGTCCCGGATGCAGCTTCTCTATGATGCGGGAGACACTCCAGCCTTCCATCCCTTTTCAGGCTCCGCTTATTTCTGTCCTTAGTTGCCCTCCAGTCTCTCGCTGATTTTCAGCCTCCACGTTTCTCTAGCCTCTCCTTCCCCTCTGGACTCGCACATCTTTCTGGCCTACGACACGCGATGAACCTCCACTTCTTTCTGGCCTCTAGCTGCCCTCCGGCCTCCCACCCCTTTTCGGCCTCCACTATTTCCTGGCCTCTACCTCCCCTCCAGCCTCCCACCCCTTTGTGGCCTCCCACCCCTTTTCGGCCTCCACTTTTTCCTGGCCTCTACCTCCCCTCCGGCCTCCCACCCCTTTGCGGCCTCCCACCCCTTTTCGGCCTCCACTTTTTCCTGGCCTCTACCTCCCCTCTGGCCTCCCACCCCTTTGCGGCCTCCCACCCCTTTTCGGCCTCCACTTTTTCCTGGCCTCTACCTCCCCTCCGGCCTCCCACCCCTTTTCAGCCTCCACTTTATCCTGGCCTCTACCTCCCCTCCAGCCTCCCACCCCTTTGTGGCCTCCCACCCCTTTTCGGCCTCCACTTTTTCCTGGCCTCTACCTCCCCTCCGGCCTCCCACCCCTTTGCGGCCTCCCACCCCTTTTCGGCCTCTTTTGACTCTGTAGTCACCGCAACAACAGTCTCTTTGTCCAGGACACACCTGTAGCCATCCCAGGATTTGTCTCCATGATCAAGGAGGACGTCTGGGATAGGACGGGACTCTCTCACTGATGGAACACCGTTTCTACGATTGGGTTGCCACTCGAGCCATTCCCCAGGTACATCCCCGTGATCCGGCAGAACTTTGGGAATGGAGGTGACTCTCTTACCGCGGGAGTACCATGTCTATGAGCGGAACGCCACTCTAGCTGTCCCAGAAATATGTCTCAAAGATCCGGGAGGAGCTCTGGGATCAGAGGGGACTCTCTAGCCAAGGGAAAACAGTCTCTCTGACCGTAACGCCACTCTGGCTGTGCCGGAGTTATGTGTCTATGATGCCTGATGACTTCTGGGATCCGAGGGGATTCTCTACCCACCAGAACAGTGACTCTGTGACCTGACCGCCACTCTCGATGTTTTGCAGGCGTGCCTCCACAATGTGGCAGGAATCCTGGCATCGTAGGTGACTCTCTGGCTCCCCGAAGGAAGTCCCTATGAGAGGAATGCCATTCTAGCTGTCCTGGAGGTATCTGTCTCTGATCCAGGGGGACTTCCTGGGTTGGAGGGGCCTCGCTAAGCACCGGAAGACTGTCTCTATGACAGGAATGGCACTCTAGCTGCCTGGGAGGTTATGCCTCTATGATAGAGCGGGAGGAAAGCTCTCTTTGGAGCGGGGTCTCTATCTCCCCGAACACGGCCTGTATGACCGGAACGCCCGCCTAGCCGTCCTGGAGGTATGTCTCCAGGACATGGGAGGCCTTCCAGGACTGGAGGGGACTCTATAGCTGCTGGAACACCGTCTCGATGGCCGGAATGCCACTGTGGCCATCCTGGATGTATATCTCCATGATGCGGGAGGACTTCGGGGATAGCGGGCGACTAACTAAGCGTGGGAAAACGGCCCTTAATGACGGGAATGCCCCTCTAGCCCTGCCAGAGGTATGCCTCCAGGATCCGGGAGGACGTCTGGGATCACATGTGACTCTCTAGCGGTGCGAAAGCTGCCTCTATGGTCCAGAACGCCACTCTAGCCGTCCTGGATGTATGTCTCCATGATCGAGGTGGATTTCTGGGATGGGACGTGACCAGCTAGTTGCCGGACAACCCGCTCTATGACCACAAGGCCACTCAAGCCATTCAGCAGGTATGTCTCCGTGATGCAGGAGGATTTCTGCGATCAGAGACGACTCTCTAGCCATGGCAATACCCTCCCTGTATGCCGGAATGGCACTCTAGCCCTCCTGGATGGATGTCTTTGTGATGTGGGAGGTCTTGCGTGTTTGGAACGGGGTCTCTAGGTGCTTTGACACCATCTCTACTGCTGGAATGGCACGCTGGCTGTCTGGGAGGTCTGTGTGTATGATCTGCTTGGACTTCTGGGATGGGAGGGGACTCTCTGACTGTGGGAACACTGTTTTCAATGATAGGAAGGCCTGTCTGGCCATCCCAGACGTATGTTTCTCTGATCTGGGAGGATTTCCGGGATCGCAGTGGAGACTCCATCTGCCGCAACAGCATCTCTCTGATGAGAATGCCAGTCTATCCATGCCGGAGGTATATCTCCGTGATCGGGAGGCCGTCTGAGAGCAGAGCGGAGTCTCCAGGCGCTGCAACACCATCTCTATGACTGGAATGCCACTCTAGCCCTGTGCGAGGTATGTCTCTCTAATCCCAGAGGACTTGCGGGAGCGGAAGGGACTCTGTAGGTGCCAGAACACCATTTGCACGAGCGGAATGCCACCCGAGCCGTCCCGGATGCAGCTTCTCTGTGATGCGGGAGACACTCCAGCCTTCCATCCCTTTTCAGGCTCCGCTTATTTCTGTCCTTAGTTGCCCTCCAGTCTCTCACTGATTTTCAGCCTCCACGTTTCTCTAGCCTCTCCTTCCCCTCTGGCCTCGCACATCTTTCTGGCCTATGACACGCGATCAACCTCCACTTCTTTCTGGCCTCTAGCTGCCCTCCGGCCTCCCACCCCTTTTCGGCCTCCACTATTTCCTGGCCTCTATCTCCCCTCCAGCCTCCCACCCCTTTGTGGCCTCCCGCCCCTTTTCGGCCTCCACTTTTTCCTGGCCTCTACCTCCCCTCCAGCCTCCCACCCCTTTGCGGCCTCCCACCCCTTTTCGGCCTCCACTTTTTCCTGGCCTCTACCTCCCCTCCAGCCTCCCACCCCTTTGCGGCCTCCCACCCCTTTTCAGCCTCCACTTTATCCTGGCCTCTACCTCCCCTCCGGCCTCCCACCCCTTTGCGGCCTCCCACCCCTTTGCGGCCTCCCACCCCTTTGTGGCCTCCCACCCCTTTGCGGCCTCCACTTTTTCCTGGCCTCTACCTCCCCTCCAGCCTCCCACCCCTTTGCGGCCTCCCACCCCTTTTCGGCCTCTTTTGACTCTGTAGTCACCGCAACAACAGTCTCTTTGTCCAGGACACACCTGTAGCCATCCCAGGATTTGTCTCCATGATCAAGGAGGACGTCTGGGATAGGACGGGACTCTCTCACTGATGGAACACCGTTTCTACGATTGGGTTGCCACTCGAGCCATTCCCCAGGTACATCCCCGTGATCCGGCAGAACTTTGGGAATGGAGGTGACTCTCTAACCGCGGGAGTACCATGTCTATGAGCGGAACGCCACTCTAGCTGTCCCAGAAATATGTCTCAAAGATCCGGGAGGAGCTCTGGGATCAGCAGGGACTCTCTAGCCAAGGGAAAACAGTCTCTCTGACCGTAACGCCACTCTGGCTGTGCCGGAGGTATGTGTCTATGATGCCTGATGACTTCTGGGATCCGAGGGGATTCTCTACCCACCAGAACAGCGTCTCTGTGACCTGACCGCCACTCTCGATGTTTTGCAGGCGTGCCTCCACGATGTGGCAGGAATCGTGGCATCGTAGGTGACTCTCTGGCTCCCCGAAGGAAGTCTCTATGAGAGGAGTGCCATTCTAGCCGTCCTGGAGGTATCTGTCTCTGATCCGGGAGGACTTCCTGGGTTGGAGGGGCCTCGCTAAGCACCGGAAGACTGTCTCTATGACAGGAATGGCACTCTAGCTGCCTGGGAGGTTATGCCTCTATGATAGAGCGGGAGGAAAGCTCTCTTTGGAGCGGGGTCTCTATCTCCCCGAACACGGCCTGTATGACCGGAACACCCGCCTAGCCGTCCTGGAGGTATGTCTCCAGGACATGGGAGGCCTTCCAGGACTGGAGGGGACTCTATAGCTGCTGGAACACCGTCTCGATGGCCGGAATGCCACTGTGGCCATCCTGGATGTATATCTCCATGATGCGGGAGGACTTCGGGGATAGCGGGCGACTAACTAAGCGTGGGAAAACGGCCCTTAATGACGGGAATGCCCCTCTAGCCCTGCCAGAGGTATGCCTCCAGGATCCGGGAGGACGTCTGGGATCACATGTGACTCTCTAGCGGTGCGAAAGCTGCCTCTATGGTCCAGAACGCCACTCTAGCCGTCCTGGATGTATATCTCCATGATCGAGGTGGATTTCTGGGATGGGACGTGACCAGCTAGTTGCCGGACAACCCGCTCTATGACCACAATGCCACTCAAGCCATTCAGCAGGTATGTCTCCGTGATGCAGGAGGATTTCTGGGATCGGAGACGACTCTCTAGCCATGGCAATACCCTCCCTGTATGCCGGAATGGCACTCTAGCCCTCCTGGATGGATGTCTTTGTGATGTGGGAGGTCTTGCGTGTTTGGAACGGGGTCTCTAGGTGCTTTGATACCATCTCTACTGCTGGAATGGCACGCTGGCTGTCTGGGAGGTCTGTGTGTATGATCTGCTTGGACTTCTGGGATGGGAGGGGACTCTCTGACTGTGGGAACACTGTTTTCAATGATAGGAAGGCCTGTCTGGCCATCCCAGACGTATGTTTCTCTGATCTGGGAGGATTTCCGGGATCGCAGTGGAGTCTCCATCTGCCGCAACAGCATCTCTCTGATGAGAATGCCAGTCTATCCATGCCGGAGGTATATCTCCGTGATCGGGAGGCCGTCTGAGAGCAGAGCGGAGTCTCCAGGCGCTGCAACACCATCTCTATGACTGGAATGCCACTCTAGCCCTGTGCGAGGTATGTCTCTCTAATCCCAGAGGACTTGCGGGAGCGGAAGGGACTCTGTAGGTGCCAGAACACCATTTGCACGAGCGGAATGCCACCCGAGCCGTCCCGGATGCAGCTTCTCTATGATGCGGGAGACACTCCAGCCTTCCATCCCTTTTCAGGCTCCGCTTATTTCTGTCCTTAGTTGCCCTCCAGTCTCTCACTGATTTTCAGCCTCCACGTTTCTCTAGCCTCTCCTTCCCCTCTGGCCTCGCACATCTTTCTGGCCTACGACACGCCATCAACCTCCACTTCTTTCTGGCCTCTAGCTGCCCTCCGGCCTCCCACCCCTTTTCGGCCTCCACTATTTCCTGGCCTCTACCTCCCCTCCAGCCTCCCACCCCTTTGTGGCCTCCCGCCCCTTTTCGGCCTCCACTTTTTCCTGGCCTCTACCTCCCCTCCAGCCTCCCACCCCTTTGCGGCCTCCCACCCCTTTTCGGCCTCCACTTTTTCCTGGCCTCTACCTCCCCTCCAGCCTCCCACCCCTTTGCGGCCTCCCACCCCTTTTCAGCCTCCACTTTATCCTGGCCTCTACCTCCCCTCCAGCCTCCCACCCCTTTGCGGTCTCCCACCCCTTTGCGGCCTCCCACCCCTTTGCGGCCTCCCACCCCTTTGCGGCCTCCCACCCCTTTGCGGCCTCCCACCCCTTTGCGGCCTCCACTTTTTCCTGGCCTCTACCTCCCCTCCAGCCTCCCACCCCTTTGCGGCCTCCCACCCCTTTTCGGCCTCTTTTGACTCTGTAGTCACCGCAACAACAGTCTCTTTGTCCAGGACACACCTGTAGCCATCCCAGGATTTGTCTCCATGATCAAGGAGGACGTCTGGGATAGGACGGGACTCTCTCACTGATGGAACACCGTTTCTACGATTGGGTTGCCACTCGAGCCATTCCCCAGGTACATCCCCGTGATCCGGCAGAACTTTGGGAATGGAGGTGACTCTCTAACCGCGGGAGTACCATGTCTATGAGCGGAACGCCACTCTAGCTGTCCCAGAAATATGTCTCAAAGATCCGGGAGGAGCTCTGGGATCAGCAGGGACTCTCTAGCCAAGGGAAAACAGTCTCTCTGACCGTAACGCCACTCTGGCTGTGCCGGAGGTATGTGTCTATGATGCCTGATGACTTCTGGGATCCGAGGGGATTCTCTACCCACCAGAACAGCGTCTCTGTGACCTGACCGCCACTCTCGATGTTTTGCAGGCGTGCCTCCACGATGTGGCAGGAATCGTGGCATCGTAGGTGACTCTCTGGCTCCCCGAAGGAAGTCTCTATGAGAGGAGTGCCATTCTAGCCGTCCTGGAGGTATCTGTCTCTGATCCGGGAGGACTTCCTGGGTTGGAGGGGCCTCGCTAAGCACAGGAAGACTGTCTCTATGACAGGAATGGCACTCTAGCTGCCTGGGAGGTTATGCCTCTATGATGCGGGAGGAAAGCTCTCTTTGGAGCGGGGTCTCTATCTCCCCGAACACGGCCTGTATGACCGGGACGCCCGCCTAGCCGTCCTGGAGGTATGTCTCCAGGACATGGGAGGCCTTCCAGGACTGGAGGGGACTCTATAGCTGCTGGAACACCGTCTCGATGGCCGGAATGCCACTGTGGCCATCCTGGATGTATATCTCCATGATGCGGGAGGACTTCGGGGATAGCGGGCGACTAACTAAGCGTGGGAAAACGGCCCTTAATGACGGGAATGCCCCTCTAGCCCTGCCAGAGGTATGCCTCCAGGATCCGGGAGGACGTCTGGGATCACATGTGACTCTCTAGCGGTGCGAAAGCTGCCTCTATGGTCCAGAACGCCACTCTAGCCGTCCTGGATGTATGTCTCCATGATCGAGGTGGATTTCTGGGATGGGACGTGACCAGCTAGTTGCCGGACAACCCGCTCTATGACCACAAGGCCACTCAAGCCATTCAGCAGGTATGTCTCCGTGACGCAGGAGGATTTCTGGGATCGGAGACGACTCTCTAGCCATGGCAATACCCTCCCTGTATGCCGGAATGGCACTCTAACCCTCCTGGATGGATGTCTTTGTGATGTGGGAGGTCTTGCGTGTTTGGAACGGGGTCTCTAGGTGCTTTGACACCACCTCTAGTGCTGGAATGGCACGCTGGCTGTCTGGGAGGTCTGTGTGTATGATCTGCTTGGACTTCTGGGATGGGAGGGGACTCTCTGGCTGTGGGAACACTGTTTTCAATGATAGGAAGGCCTGTCTGGCCATCCCAGACGTATGTTTCTCTGATCTGGGAGGATTTCCGGGATCGCAGTGGAGTCTCCATCTGCCGCAACAGCATCTCTCTGATGAGAATGCCAGTCTATCCATGCCGGAGGTATATCTCCATGATCGGGAGGCCGTCTGAGAGCAGAGCGGAGTCTCCAGGCGCTGCAACACCATCTCTATGACTGGAATGCCACTCTAGCCCTGTGCGAGGTATGTCTCTCTAATCCCAGAGGACTTGCGGGAGCGGAAGGGACTCTGTAGGTGCCAGAACACCATTTGCACGAGCGGAATGCCACCCGAGCCGTCCCGGATGCAGCTTCTCTATGATGCGGGAGACACTCCAGCCTTCCATCCCTTTTCAGGCTCCGCTTATTTCTGTCCTTAGTTGCCCTCCAGTCTCTCACTGATTTTCAGCCTCCACGTTTCTCTAGCCTCTCCTTCCCCTCTGGCCTCGCACATCTTTCTGGCCTATGACACGCGATCAACCTCCACTTCTTTCTGGCCTCTAGCTGCCCTCCGGCCTCCCACCCCTTTTCGGCCTCCACTATTTCCTGGCCTCTACCTCCCCTCCAGCCTCCCACCCCTTTGTGGCCTCCCACCCCTTTTCGGCCTCCACTTTTTCCTGGCGTCTACCTCCCCTACGGCCTCCCACCCCTTTGCGGCCTCCCACCCCTTTTCAGCCTCCACTTTATCCTGGCCTCTACCTCCCCTCCGGCCTCCCACCCCTTTGCGGCCTCCCACCCCTTTGCGGCCTCCACTTTTTCCTGGCGTCTACCTCCCCTCCGGCCTCCCACCCCTTTGCGGCCTCCCACTCCTTTTCAGCCTCCACTTTATCCTGGCCTCTACCTCCCCTCCAGCCTCCCACCCCTTTGCGGCCTCCCACCCCTTTGCGGCCTCCCACCCCTTTGCGGCCTCCCACCCCTTTGCGGCCTCCCACCCCTTTGCGGCCTCCACTTTTTCCTGGCCTCTACCTCCCCTCCAGCCTCCCACCCCTTTGCGGCCTCCCACCCCTTTTCGGCCTCTTTTGACTCTGTAGTCACCGCAAGAACAGTCTCTTTGTCCAGGACACACCTGTAGCCATCCCAGGATTTGTCTCCATGATCAAGGAGGACGTCTGGGATAGGACGGGACTCTCTCACTGATGGAACACCGTTTCTACGATTGGGTTGCCACTCGAGCCATTCCCCAGGTACATCCCCGTGATCCGGCAGAACTTTGGGAATGGAGGTGACTCTCTAACCGCGGGAGTACCATGTCTATGAGCGGAACGCCACTCTAGCTGTCCCAGAAATATGTCTCAAAGATCCGGGAGGAGCTCTGGGATCAGCAGGGACTCTCTAGCCAAGGGAAAACAGTCTCTCTGACCGTAACGCCACTCTGGCTGTGCCGGAGTTATGTGTCTATGATGCCTGATGACTTCTGGGATCCGAGGGGATTCTCTACCCACCAGAACAGCGTCTCTGTGACCTGACCGCCACTCTCGATGTTTTGCAGGCGTGCCTCCACGATGTGGCAGGAATCCTGGCATCGTAGGTGACTCTCTGGCTCCCCGAAGGAAGTCTCTATGAGAGGAATGCCATTCTAGCCGTCCTGGAGGTATCTGTCTCTGATCCGGGAGGACTTCCTGGGTTGGAGGGGCCTCGCTAAGCACCGGAAGACTGTCTCTATGACAGGAATGGCACTCTAGCTGCCTGGGAGGTTATGCCTCTATGATGCGGGAGGAAAGCTCTCTTTGGAGCGGGGTCTCTATCTCCCCGAACACGGCCTGTATGACCGGGACGCCCGCCTAGCCGTCCTGGAGGTATGTCTCCAGGACATGGGAGGCCTTCCAGGACTGGAGGGGACTCTATAGCTGCTGGAACACCGTCTCGATGGCCGGAATGCCACTGTGGCCATCCTGGATGTATATCTCCATGATGCGGGAGGACTTCGGGGATAGCGGGCGACTAACTAAGCGTGGGAAAACGGCCCTTAATGACGGGAATGCCCCTCTAGCCCTGCCAGAGGTATGCCTCCAGGATCCGGGAGGACGTCTGGGATCACATGTGACTCTCTAGCGGTGCGAAAGCTGCCTCTATGGTCCAGAACGCCACTCTAGCCGTCCTGGATGTATGTCTCCATGATCGAGGTGGATTTCTGGGATGGGACGTGACCAGCTAGTTGCCGGACAACCCGCTCTATGACCACAAGGCCACTCAAGCCATTCAGCAGGTATGTCTCCGTGACGCAGGAGGATTTCTGGGATCGGAGACGACTCTCTAGCCATGGCAATACCCTCCCTGTATGCCGGAATGGCACTCTAACCCTCCTGGATGGATGTCTTTGTGATGTGGGAGGTCTTGCGTGTTTGGAACGGGGTCTCTAGGTGCTTTGACACCACCTCTAGTGCTGGAATGGCACGCTGGCTGTCTGGGAGGTCTGTGTGTATGATCTGCTTGGACTTCTGGGATGGGAGGGGACTCTCTGGCTGTGGGAACACTGTTTTCAATGATAGGAAGGCCTGTCTGGCCATCCCAGACGTATGTTTCTCTGATCTGGGAGGATTTCCGGGATCGCAGTGGAGTCTCCATCTGCCGCAACAGCATCTCTCTGATGAGAATGCCAGTCTATCCATGCCGGAGGTATATCTCCATGATCGGGAGGCCGTCTGAGAGCAGAGCGGAGTCTCCAGGCGCTGCAACACCATCTCTATGACTGGAATGCCACTCTAGCCCTGTGCGAGGTATGTCTCTCTAATCCCAGAGGACTTGCGGGAGCGGAAGGGACTCTGTAGGTGCCAGAACACCATTTGCACGAGCGGAATGCCACCCGAGCCGTCCCGGATGCAGCTTCTCTATGATGCGGGAGACACTCCAGCCTTCCATCCCTTTTCAGGCTCCGCTTATTTCTGTCCTTAGTTGCCCTCCAGTCTCTCACTGATTTTCAGCCTCCACGTTTCTCTAGCCTCTCCTTCCCCTCTGGCCTCGCACATCTTTCTGGCCTACGACACGCCATCAACCTCCACTTCTTTCTGGCCTCTAGCTGCCCTCCGGCCTCCCACCCCTTTTCGGCCTCCACTATTTCCTGGCCTCTACCTCCCCTCCAGCCTCCCACCCCTTTGTGGCCTCCCACCCCTTTTCGGCCTCCACTTTTTCCTGGCGTCTACCTCCCCTACGGCCTCCCACCCCTTTGCGGCCTCCCACCCCTTTTCAGCCTCCACTTTATCCTGGCCTCTACCTCCCCTCCGGCCTCCCACCCCTTTGCGGCCTCCCACCCCTTTGCGGCCTCCACTTTTTCCTGGCGTCTACCTCCCCTCCGGCCTCCCACCC
The DNA here is from genome assembly GCF_964289735.1 of Phaethon aethereus. Taxonomy (NCBI): domain Eukaryota; kingdom Metazoa; phylum Chordata; class Aves; order Phaethontiformes; family Phaethontidae; genus Phaethon; species Phaethon aethereus. The sequence goes on along the minus strand of NW_028113927.1, from coordinate 109,871 downwards.
CTTTGCGGCCTCCCACTCCTTTTCAGCCTCCACTTTTTCCTGGCGTCTACCTCCCCTCCGGCCTCCCACCCCTTTGCGGCCTCCCACTCCTTTTCAGCCTCCACTTTATCCTGGCCTCTACCTCCCCTCCAGCCTCCCACCCCTTTGCGGCCTCCCACCCCTTTGCGGCCTCCCACCCCTTTGCGGCCTCCCACCCCTTTGCGGCCTCCCACCCCTTTGCGGCCTCCACTTTTTCCTGGCCTCTACCTCCCCTCCAGCCTCCCACCCCTTTGCGGCCTCCCACCCCTTTTCGGCCTCTTTTGACTCTGTAGTCACCGCAACAACAGTCTCTTTGTCCAGGACACACCTGTAGCCATCCCAGGATTTGTCTCCATGATCAAGGAGGACGTCTGGGATAGGACGGGACTCTCTCACTGATGGAACACCGTTTCTACGATTGGGTTGCCACTCGAGCCATTCCCCAGGTACATCCCCGTGATCCGGCAGAACTTTGGGAATGGAGGTGACTCTCTAACCGCGGGAGTACCATGTCTATGAGCGGAACGCCACTCTAGCTGTCCCAGAAATATGTCTCAAAGATCCGGGAGGAGCTCTGGGATCAGCAGGGACTCTCTAGCCAAGGGAAAACAGTCTCTCTGACCATAACGCCACTCTGGCTGTGCCGGAGGTATGTGTCTATGATGCCTGATGACTTCTGGGATCCGAGGGGATTCTCTACCCACCAGAACAGCGTCTCTGTGACCTGACCGCCACTCTCGATGTTTTGCAGGCGTGTCTCCACGATGTGGCAGGAATCCTGGCATCGTAGGTGACTCTCTGGCTCCCCGAAGGAAGTCTCTATGAGAGGAATGCCATTCTAGCTGTCCTGGAGGTATCTGTCTCTGATCCGGGAGGACTTCCTGGGTTGGAGGGGCCTCGCTAAGCACCGGAAGACTGTCTCTATGACAGGAATGGCACTCTAGCTGCCTGGGAGGTTACGCCTCTATGATGCGGGAGGAAAGCTCTCTTTGGAGCGGGGTCTCTATCTCCCCTAACACGGCCTGTATGACCGGAACGCCCGCCTAGCCGTCCTGGAGGTATGTCTCCAGGACATGGGAGGCCTTCCAGGACTGGAGGGGACTCTATAGCTGCTGGAACACCGTCTCGATGGCCGGAATGCCACTGTGGCCATCCTGGATGTGTATCTCCATGATGCGGGAGGACTTCGGGGATAGCGGGCGACTAAGTAACCGTGGGAAAACGGCCTCTATGACGGGAATGCCCCTCTAGCCCTGCCAGAGGTATGCCTCCAGGATCCGGGAGGACGTCTGGGATCACGTGTGACTCTCTAGCGGTGCGAAAGCTGCCTCTATGGTCCAGAACGCCACTCTAGCCGTCCTGGATGTATGTCTCCATGATCGAGGTGGATTTCTGGGATGGGACGTGACCAGCTAGTTGCCAGACAACCCGCTCTATGACCACAATGCCACTCAAGCCATTCAGCAGGTATGTCTCCGTGACGCAGGAGGATTTCTGGGATCGGAGACGACTCTCTAGCCATGGCAATACCCTCCCTGTATGCCGGAATGGCACTCTAGCCCTCCTGGATGGATGTCTTTGTGATGCGGGAGGACCTGCGTGTTTGGAACGGAGTCTCTAGGTGCTTTGATACCATCTCTACCGCTGGAATGCCACGCTGGCTGTCTGGGAGGTCTGTGTGTATGATCTGCTTGGACTTCTGGGATGGGAGGGGACTCTCTGGCTGTGGGAACACTGTTTTCAACGATAGGAAGGCCTGTCTGGCCATCCCAGACGTATGTTTCTCTGATCTGGGAGGATTTCCGGGATCGCAGTGGAGTCTCCATCTGCCGCAACAGCATCTCTCTGATGAGAATGCCAGTCTATCCATGCCGGAGGTATATCTCCGTGATTGAGAGGCCGTCTGAGAGCAGAGCGGAGTCTCCAGGTGCTGCAACACCATCTCTATGACTGGAATGCCACTCTAGCCCTGTGCGAGGTATGTCTCTCTAATCCCAGAGGACTTGCGGGAGCGGAAGGGACTCTGTAGGTGCCAGAACACCATTTGCACGAGCGGAATGCCACCCGAGCCGTCCCGGATGCAGCTTCTCTATGATGCGGGAGACACTCCAGCCTTCCATCCCTTTTCAGGCTCCGCTTATTTCTGTCCTTAGTTGCCCTCCAGTCTCTCACTGATTTTCAGCCTCCACGTTTCTCTAATCTCTCCTTCCCCTCTGGCCTCGCACATCTTTCTGGCCTACGACACGCGATCAACCTCCACTTCTTTCTGGCCTCTAGCTGCCCTCCGGCCTCCCACCCCTTTTCGGCCTCCACTTTTTCCTGGCCTCTACCTCCCCTCCGGCCTCCCACCCCTTTGCGGCCTCCCACCCCTTTTCGGCCTCCACTTTTTCCTGGCCTCTACCTCCCCTCCAGCCTCCCACCCCTTTGCGGCCTCCACTTTTTCCTGGCCTCTACCTCCCCTCCAGCCTCCCACCCCTTTGTGGCCTCCCACCCCTTTTCGGCCGCCACTATTTCCTGGCCTCTACCTCCCCTCCAGCCTCCCACCCCTTTGCGGCCTCCCACCCCTTTGCGGCCTCCCACCCCTTTGCGGCCTCCCACCCCTTTGCGGCCTCCCACCCCTTTGCGGCCTCCCACCCCTTTGCGGCCTCCCACCCCTTTGCGGCCTCCACTTTTTCCTGGCCTCTACCTCCCCTCCAGCCTCCCACCCTTTTTCGGCCTCTTTTGACTCTGTAGTCACCGCAACAACAGTCTCTTTGTCGAGGACACACCTGTAGCCATCCCAGGATTTGTCTCCATGATCAAGGAGGACGTCTGGGATAGGACGGGACTCTCTCACTGATGGAACACCGTTTCTACGATTGGGTTGCCACTCTAGCCATTCCCCAGGTACATCCCCGTGATCCGGCAGAACTTTGGGAATGGAGGTGACTCTCTAACCGCGGGAGTACCATGTCTATGAGCGGAACGCCACTCTAGCTGTCCCAGAAATATGTCTCAAAGATCCGGGAGGAGCTCTGGGATCAGAGGGGACTCTCTAGCCAAGGGAAAAAAGTCTCTCTGACCATAACGCCACTCTGGCTGTGCCGGAGGTATGTGTCTATGATGCCTGATGACTTCTGGGATCCGAGGGGATTCTCTACCCACCAGAACAGCGTCTCTGTGACCTGACCGCCACTCTCGATGTTTTGCAGGCGTGTCTCCACGATGTGGCAGGAATCCTGGCATCGTAGGTGACTCTCTGGCTCCCCGAAGGAAGTCTCTATGAGAGGAATGCCATTCTAGCTGTCCTGGAGGTATCTGTCTCTGATCCGGGAGGACTTCCTGGGTTGGAGGGGCCTCGCTAAGCACCGGAAGACTGTCTCTATGACAGGAATGGCACTCTAGCTGCCTGGGAGGTTATGCCTCTATGATGCGGGAGGAAAGCTCTCTTTGGAGCGGGGTCTCTATCTCCCCGAACACGGCCTGTATGACCGGGACGCCCGCCTAGCCGTCCTGGAGGTATGTCTCCAGGACATGGGAGGCCTTCCAGGACTGGAGGGGACTCTATAGCTGCTGGAACACCGTCTCGATGGCCGGAATGCCACTGTGGCCATCCTGGATGTATATCTCCATGATGCGGGAGGACTTCGGGGATAGCGGGCGACTAAGTAACCGTGGGAAAACGGCCTCTATGACGGGAATGCCCCTCTAGCCCTGCCAGAGGTATGCCTCCAGGATCCGGGAGGACGTCTGGGATCACATGTGACTCTCTAGCGGTGCGAAAGCTGCCTCTATGGTCCAGAACGCCACTCTAGCCGTCCTGGATGTATGTCTCCATGATCGAGGTGGATTTCTGGGATGGGACGTGACCAGCTAGTTGCCGGACAACCCGCTCTATGACCACAATGCCACTCAAGCCATTCAGCAGGTATGTCTCCGTGATGCAGGAGGATTTCTGGGATCGGAGACGACTCTCTAGCCATGGCAATACCCTCCCTGTATGCCGGAATGGCACTCTAGCCCTCCTGGATGGATGTCTTTGTGATGCGGGAGGACTTGCGTGTTTGGAACGGAGTCTCTAGGTGCTTTGACACCATCTCTCCCGCTGGAATGGCACGCTGGCTGTCTGGGAGGTCTGTGTGTATGATCTGCTTGGACTTCTGGGATGGGAGGGGACTCTCTGGCTGTGGGAACACTGTTTTCAACAATAGGAAGGCCTGTCTGGCCATCCCAGACGTATGTTTCTCTGATCTGGGAGGATTTCCGGGATCGCAGTGGAGTCTCCATCTGCCGCAACAGCATCTCTCTGATGAGAATGCCAGTCTATCCATGCCGGAGGTATATCTCCGTGATCGGGAGGCCGTCTGAGAGCAGAGCGGAGTCTCCAGGCGCTGCAACACCATCTCTATGACTGGAATGCCACTCTAGCCCTGTGCGAGGTATGTCTCTCTAATCCCAGAGGACTTGCGGGAGCGGAAGGGACTCTGTAGGTGCCAGAACACCATTTGCACGAGCGGAATGCCACCCGAGCCGTCCCGGATGCAGCTTCTCTGTGATGCGGGAGACACTCCAGCCTTCCATCCCTTTTCAGGCTCCGCTTATTTCTGTCCTTAGTTGCCCTCCAGTCTCTCACTGATTTTCAGCCTCCACGTTTCTCTAGCCTCTCCTTCCCCTCTGGCCTCGCACATCTTTCTGGCCTACGACACGCGATCAACCTCCACTTCTTTCTGGCCTCTAGCTGCCCTCCGGCCTCCCACCCCTTTTCGGCCTCCACTATTTCCTGGCCTCTACCTCCCCTCCAGCCTCCCACCCCTTTTCGGCCTCCACTTCTTCCTGGCCTCTACCTCCCCTCCAGCCTCCCACCCCTTTGCGGCCTCTTTTGACTCTGTAGTCACCGCAACAACAGTCTCTTTGTCCAGGACACACCTGTAGCCATCCCAGGATTTGTCTCCATGATCAAGGAGGACGTCTGGGATAGGACGGGACTCTCTCACTGATGGAACACCGTTTCTACGATTGGGTTGCCACTCTAGCCATTCCCCAGGTACATCCCCGTGATCCGGCAGAACTTTGGGAATGGAGGTGACTCTCTAACCGCGGGAGTACCATGTCTATGAGCGGAACGCCACTCTAGCTGTCCCAGAAATATGTCTCAAAGATCCGGGAGGAGCTCTGGGATCAGAGGGGACTCTCTAGCCAAAGGAAAACAGTCTCTCTGACCGTAACGCCACTCTGGCTGTGCCGGAGGTATGTGTCTATGATTCCTGATGACTTCTGGGATCCGAGGGGATTCTCTCCCCACCAGAACAGCGTCTCTGTGACCTGACCGCCACTCTCGATGTTTTGCAGGCGTGCCTCCACAATGTGGCAGGAATCCTGGCATCGTAGGTGACTCTCTAGCTCCCCGAAGGAAGTCTCTATGAGAGGAATGCCATTCTAGCTGTCCTGGAGGTATCTGTCTCTGATCCGGGAGGACTTCCTGGGTTGGAGGGGCCTCGCTAAGCACAGGAAGACTGTCTCTATGACAGGAATGGCACTCTAGCTGCCTGGGAGGTTATGCCTCTATGATAGAGCGGGAGGAAAGCTCTCTTTGGAGCGGGGTCTCTATCTCCCCGAACACGGCCTGTGTGACCGGAACGCCCGCCTAGCCGTCCTGGAGGTATGTCTCCAGGACATGGGAGGCCTTCCAGGACTGGAGGGGACTCTATAGCTGCTGGAACACCGTCTCGATGGCCGGAATGCCACTGTGGCCATCCTGGATGTGTATCTCCATGATGCGGGAGGACTTCGGGGATAGCGGGCGACTAAGTAACCGTGGGAAAACGGCCTCTATGACGGGAATGCCCCTCTAGCCCTGCCAGAGGTATGCCTCCAGGATCCGGGAGGACGTCTGGGATCACGTGTGACTCTCTAGCGGTGCGAAAGCTGCCTCTATGGTCCAGAACGCCACTCTAGCCGTCCTGGATGTATGTCTCCATGATCGAGGTGGATTTCTGGGATGGGACGTGACCAGCTAGTTGCCAGACAACCCGCTCTATGACCACAAGGCCACTCAAGCCATTCAGCAGGTATGTCTCCATGACGCAGGAGGATTTCTGGGATCGGAGACGACTCTCTAGCCATGGCAATACCCTCCCTGTATGCCGGAATGGCACTCTAGCCCTCCTGGATGGATGTCTTTGTGATGCGGGAGGACCTGCATGTTTGGAACGGAGTCTCTAGGTGCTTTGACACCATCTCTCCCGCTGGAATGGCACGCTGGCTGTCTGGGAGGTCTGTGTGTATGATCTGCTTGGACTTCTGGGATGGGAGGGGACTCTCTGGCTGTGGGAACACTGTTTTCAACAATAGGAAGGCCTGTCTGGCCATCCCAGATGTATGTTTCTCTGATCTGGGAGGATTTCCGGGATCGCAGTGGAGTCTCCATCTGCCGCAACAGCATCTCTCTGATGAGAATGCCAGTCTATCCATGCCGGAGGTATATCTCCGTGATCGGGAGGCCGTCTGAGAGCAGAGCGGAGTCTCCAGGCGCTGCAACACCATCTCTATGACTGGAATGCCACTCTAGCCCTGTGCGAGGTATGTCTCTCTAATCCCAGAGGACTTGCGGGAGCGGAAGGGACTCTGTAGGTGCCAGAACACCATTTGCACGAGCGGAATGCCACCCGAGCCGTCCCGGATGCAGCTTCTCTGTGATGCGGGAGACACTCCAGCCTTCCATCCCTTTTCAGGCTCCGCTTATTTCTGTCCTTAGTTGCCCTCCAGTCTCTCACTGATTTTCAGCCTCCACGTTTCTCTAGCCTCTCCTTCCCCTCTGGCCTCGCACATCTTTCTGGCCTACGACACGCGATCAACCTCCACTTCTTTCTGGCCTCTAGCTGCCCTCCGGCCTCCCACCCCTTTTCGGCCTCCACTATTTCCTGGCCTCTACCTCCCCTCCAGCCTCCCACCCCTTTTCGGCCTCCACTTCTTCCTGGCCTCTACCTCCCCTCCAGCCTCCCACCCCTTTGCGGCCTCTTTTGACTCTGTAGTCACCGCAACAACAGTCTCTTTGTCCAGGACACACCTGTAGCCATCCCAGGATTTGTCTCCATGATCAAGGAGGACGTCTGGGATAGGACGGGACTCTCTCACTGATGGAACACCGTTTCTACGATTGGGTTGCCACTCTAGCCATTCCCCAGGTACATCCCCGTGATCCGGCAGAACTTTGGGAATGGAGGTGACTCTCTAACCGCGGGAGTACCATGTCTATGAGCGGAACGCCACTCTAGCTGTCCCAGAAATATGTCTCAAAGATCCGGGAGGAGCTCTGGGATCAGAGGGGACTCTCTAGCCAAAGGAAAACAGTCTCTCTGACCGTAACGCCACTCTGGCTGTGCCGGAGGTATGTGTCTATGATTCCTGATGACTTCTGGGATCCGAGGGGATTCTCTACCCACCAGAACAGCGTCTCTGTGACCTGACCGCCACTCTCGATGTTTTGCAGGCGTGCCTCCACAATGTGGCAGGAATCCTGGCATCGTAGGTGACTCTCTAGCTCCCCGAAGGAAGTCTCTATGAGAGGAATGCCATTCTAGCTGTCCTGGAGGTATCTGTCTCTGATCCGGGAGGACTTCCTGGGTTGGAGGGGCCTCGCTAAGCACAGGAAGACTGTCTCTATGACAGGAATGGCACTCTAGCTGCCTGGGAGGTTATGCCTCTATGATGCGGGAGGAAAGCTCTCTTTGGAGCGGGGTCTCTATCTCCCCGAACACGGCCTGTGTGACCGGAACGCCCGCCTAGCCGTCCTGGAGGTATGTCTCCAGGACATGGGAGGCCTTCCAGGACTGGAGGGGACTCTATAGCTGCTGGAACACCGTCTCGATGGCCGGAATGCCACTGTGGCCATCCTGGATGTGTATCTCCATGATGCGGGAGGACTTCGGGGATAGCGGGCGACTAAGTAACCGTGGGAAAACGGCCTCTATGACGGGAATGCCCCTCTAGCCCTGCCAGAGGTATGCCTCCAGGATCCGGGAGGACGTCTGGGATCACGTGTGACTCTCTAGCGGTGCGAAAGCTGCCTCTATGGTCCAGAACGCCACTCTAGCCGTCCTGGATGTATGTCTCCATGATCGAGGTGGATTTCTGGGATGGGACGTGACCAGCTAGTTGCCGGACAACCCGCTCTATGACCACAAGGCCACTCAAGCCATTCAGCAGGTATGTCTCCATGACGCAGGAGGATTTCTGGGATCGGAGACGACTCTCTAGCCATGGCAATACCCTCCCTGTATGCCGGAATGGCACTCTAGCCCTCCTGGATGGATGTCTTTGTGATGCGGGAGGACCTGCATGTTTGGAACGGAGTCTCTAGGTGCTTTGACACCATCTCTCCCACTGGAATGCCACGCTGGCTGTCTGGGAGGTCTGTGTGTATGATCTGCTTGGACTTCTGGGATGGGAGGGGACTCTCTGGCTGTGGGAACACTGTTTTCAACGATAGGAAGGCCTGTCTGGCCATCCCAGACGTATGTTTCTCTGATCTGGGAGGATTTCCGGGATCGCAGTGGAGTCTCCATCTGCCGCAACAGCATCTCTCTGATGAGAATGCCAGTCTATCCATGCCGGAGGTATATCTCCGTGATTGAGAGGCCGTCTGAGAGCAGAGCGGAGTCTCCAGGTGCTGCAACACCATCTCTATGACTGGAATGCCACTCTAGCCCTGTGCGAGGTATGTCTCTCTAATCCCAGAGGACTTGCGGGAGCGGAAGGGACTCTGTAGGTGCCAGAACACCATTTCCACGAGCGGAATGCCACCTGAGCCGTCCCGGATGCAGCTTCTCTATGATGCGGGAGACACTCCAGCCTTCCATCCCTTTTCAGGCTCCGCTTATATCTGTCCTTAGTTGCCCTCCAGTCTCTCACTGATTTTCAGCCTCCACGTTTCTCTAATCTCTCCTTCCCCTCTGGCCTCGCACATCTTTCTGGCCTACGACACGCGATCAACCTCCACTTCTTTCTGGCCTCTAGCTGCCCTCCGGCCTCCCACCCCTTTTCGGCCTCCACTTTTTCCTGGCCTCTACCTCCCCTCCGGCCTCCCACCCCTTTGCGGCCTCCCACCCCTTTTCGGCCTCCACTTTTTCCTGGCCTCTACCTCCCCTCCAGCCTCCCACCCCTTTGCGGCCTCCACTTTTTCCTGGCCTCTACCTCCCCTCCAGCCTCCCACCCCTTTGTGGCCTCCCACCCCTTTTCGGCCGCCACTATTTCCTGGCCTCTACCTCCCCTCCAGCCTCCCACCCATTTGCGGCCTCCCACCCCTTTGCGGCCTCCCACCCCTTTGCGGCCTCCACTTTTTCCTGGCCTCTACCTCCCCTCCAGCCTCCCACCCTTTTTCGGCCTCTTTTGACTCTGTAGTCACCGCAACAACAGTCTCTTTGTCGAGGACACACCTGTAGCCATCCCAGGATTTGTCTCCATGATCAAGGAGGACGTCTGGGATAGGACGGGACTCTCTCACTGATGGAACACCGTTTCTACGATTGGGTTGCCACTCTAGCCATTCCCCAGGTACATCCCCGTGATCCGGCAGAACTTTGGGAATGGAGGTGACTCTCTAACCGCGGGAGTACCATGTCTATGAGCGGAACGCCACTCTAGCTGTCCCAGAAATATGTCTCAAAGATCCGGGAGGAGCTCTGGGATCAGAGGGGACTCTCTAGCCAAGGGAAAACAGTCTCTCTGACCGTAACGCCACTCTGGCTGTGCCGGAGGTATGTGTCTATGATGCCTGATGACTTCTGGGATCCGAGGGGATTCTCTACCCACCAGAACAGCGTCTCTGTGACCTGACCGCCACTCTCGATGTTTTGCAGGCGTGCCTCCACAATGTGGCAGGAATCCTGGCATCGTAGGTGACTCTCTAGCTCCCCGAAGGAAGTCTCTATGAGAGGAATGCCATTCTAGCTGTCCTGGAGGTATCTGTCTCTGATCCGGGAGGACTTCCTGGGTTGGAGGGGCCTCGCTAAGCACAGGAAGACTGTCTCTATGACAGGAATGGCACTCTAGCTGCCTGGGAGGTTACGCCTCTATGATGCGGGAGGAAAGCTCTCTTTGGAGCGGGGTCTCTATCTCCCCGAACACGGCCTGTGTGACCGGAACGCCCGCCTAGCCGTCCTGGAGGTATGTCTCCAGGACATGGGAGGCCTTCCAGGACTGGAGGGGACTCTGTAGCTGCTGGAACACCGTCTCGATGGCCGGAATGCCACTGTGGCCATCCTGGATGTGTATCTCCATGATGCGGGAGGACTTCGGGGATAGCGGGCGACTAAGTAACCGTGGGAAAACGGCCTCTATGACGGGAATGCCCCTCTAGCCCTGCCAGAGGTATGCCTCCAGGATCCGGGAGGACGTCTGGGATCACATGTGACTCTCTAGCGGTGCGAAAGCTGCCTCTATGGTCCAGAACGCCACTCTAGCCGTCCTGGATGTATGTCTCCATGATCGAGGTGGATTTCTGGGATGGGACGTGACCAGCTAGTTGCCGGACAACCCGCTCTATGACCACAATGCCACTCAAGCCATTCAGCAGGTATGTCTCCGTGATGCAGGAGGATTTCTGGGATCGGAGACGACTCTCTAGCCATGGCAATACCCTCCCTGTATGCCGGAATGGCACTCTAGCCCTCCTGGATGGATGTCTTTGTGATGCGGGAGGACTTGCGTGTTTGGAACGGAGTCTCTAGGTGCTTTGACACCATCTCTCCCGCTGGAATGGCACGCTGGCTGTCTGGGAGGTCTGTGTGTATGATCTGCTTGGACTTCTGGGATGGGAGGGGACTCTCTGGCTGTGGGAACACTGTTTTCAACGATAGGAAGGCCTGTCTGGCCATCCCAGACGTATGTTTCTCTGATCTGGGAGGATTTCCGGGATCGCAGTGGAGTCTCCATCTGCCGCAACAGCATCTCTCTGATGAGAATGCCAGTCTATCCATGCCGGAGGTATATCTCCGTGATCGGGAGGCCGTCTGAGAGCAGAGCGGAGTCTCCAGGCGCTGCAACACCATCTCTATGACTGGAATGCCACTCTAGCCCTGTGCGAGGTATGTCTCTCTAATCCCAGAGGACTTGCGGGAGCGGAAGGGACTCTGTAGGTGCCAGAACACCATTTGCACGAGCGGAATGCCACCCGAGCCGTCCCGGATGCAGCTTCTCTATGATGCGGGAGACACTCCAGCCTTCCATCCCTTTTCAGGCTCCGCTTATTTCTGTCCTTAGTTGCCCTCCAGTCTCTCACTGATTTTCAGCCTCCACGTTTCTCTAGCCTCTCCTTCCCCTCTGGCCTCGCACATCTTTCTGGCCCACGACACGCGATCAACCTCCACTTCTTTCTGGCCTCTAGCTGCCCTCCGGCCTCCCACCCCTTTTCGGCCTCCACTATTTCCTGGCCTCTACCTCCCCTCCAGCCTCCCACCCCTTTGTGGCCTCCCACCCCTTTGTGGCCTCCCACCCCTTTGTGGCCTCCCACCCCTTTGCGGCCTCCACTTTTTCCTGGCCTCTACCTCCCCTCCGGCCTCCCACCCCTTTGCGGCCTCCCACCCCTTTGCGGCCTCCACTTTTTCCTGGCCTCTACCTCCCCTCCAGCCTCCCACCCCTTTGCGGCTTCCCACCCCTTTTCGGCCTCCACTTTTTCCTGGCCTCTACTTCCCCTCCAGCCTCCCACCCCATTGCGGCCTCCCACCCCTTTTCGGCCTCTTTTGACTCTGTAGTCACCGCAACAACAGTCTCTTTGTCCAGGACACACCTGTAGCCATCCCAGGATTTGTCTCCATGATCAAGGAGGACGTCTGGGATAGGACGGGACTCTCTCACTGATGGAACACCGTTTCTACGATTGGGTTGCCACTCTAGCCATTCCCCAGGTACATCCCCGTGATCCGGCAGAACTTTGGGAATGGAGGTGACTCTCTAACCGCGGGAGTACCATGTCTATGAGCGGAACGCCACTCTAGCTGTCCCAGAAATATGTCTCAAAGATCCGGGAGGAGCTCTGGGATCAGAGGGGACTCTCTAGCCAAGGGAAAACAGTCTCTCTGACCGTAACGCCACTCTGGCTGTGCTGGAGGTATGTGTCTATGATGCCTGATGACTTCTGGGATCCGAGGGGATTCTCTACCCACCAGAACAGCGTCTCTGTGACCTGACCGCCACTCTCGATGTTTTGCAGGCGTGCCTCCACGATGTGGCAGGAATCCTGGCATCGTAGGTGACTCTCTGGCTCCCCGAAGGAAGTCTCTATGAGAGGAATGCCCTTCTAGCTGTCCTGGAGGTATCTGTCTCTGATCCGGGAGGACTTCCTGGGTTGGAGGGGCCTCGCTAAGCACCGGAAGACTGTCTCTATGACAGGAATGGCACTCTAGCTGCCTGGGAGGTTATGCCTCTATGATGCGGGAGGAAAGCTCTCTTTGGAGCGGGGTCTCTATCTCCCCGAACACGGCCTGTATGACCGGAACGCCCGCCTAGCCGTCCTGGAGGTATGTCTCCAGGACATGGGAGGCCTTCCAGGACTGGAGGGGACTCTATAGCTGCTGGAACACCGTCTCGATGGCCGGAATGCCACTGTGGCCATCCTGGATGTGTATCTCCATGATGCGGGAGGACTTCGGGGATAGCGGGCGACTAACTAACCGTGGGAAAACGGCCCTTAATGATGGGAATGCCCCTCTAGCCCTGCCAGAGGTATGCCTCCAGGATCCGGGAGGACGTCTGGGATCACATGTGACTCTCTAGCGGTGCGAAAGCTGCCTCTATGGTCCAGAACGCCACTCTAGCCGTCCTGGATGTATGTCTCCATGATCGAGGTGGATTTCTGGGATGGGACGTGACCAGCTAGTTGCCGGACAACCCGCTCTATGACCACAATGCCACTCAAGCCATTCAGCAGGTATGTCTCCGTGACGCAGGAGGATTTCTGGGATCGGAGACGACTCTCTAGCCATGGCAATACCCTCCCTGTATGCCGGAATGGCACTCTAGCCCTCCTGGATGGATGTCTTTGTGATGCGGGAGGACCTGCGTGTTTGGAACGGAGTCTCTAGGTGCTTTGACACCATCTCTCCCGCTGGAATGCCACGCTGGCTGTCTGGGAGGTCTGTGTGTATGATCTGCTTGGACTTCTGGGATGGGAGGGGACTCTCTGGCTGTGGGAACACTGTTTTCAACGATAGGAAGGCCTGTCTGGCCATCCCAGACGTATGTTTCTCTGATCTGGGAGGATTTCCGGGATCGCAGTGGAGACTCCATCTGCCGCAACAGCATCTCTCTGATGAGAATGCCAGTCTATCCATGCCGGAGGTATATCTCCGTGATCGGGAGGCCGTCTGAGAGCAGAGCGGAGTCTCCAGGCGCTGCAACACCATCTCTATGACTGGAATGCCACTCTAGCCCTGTGCGAGGTATGTCTCTCTAATCCCAGAGGACTTGCGGGAGCGGAAGGGACTCTGTAGGTGCCAGAACACCATTTCCACGAGCGGAATGCCACCCGAGCCGTCCCGGATGCAGCTTCTCTATGATGCGGGAGACACTCCAGCCTTCCATCCCTTTTCAGGCTCCGCTTATTTCTGTCCTTAGTTGCCCTCCAGTCTCTCACTGATTTTCAGCCTCTACGTTTCTCTAGCCTCTCCTTCCCCTCTGGCCTCGCACATCTTTCTAGCCTACGACACGCCATCAACCTCCACTTCTTTCTGGCCTCTAGCTGCCCTCCGGCCTCCCACCCCTTTTCGGCCTCCACTTTTTCCTGGCCTCTACCTCCCCTCCAGCCTCCCACCCCTTTGTGGCCTCCCACCCCTTTGCGGCCTCCACTTTTTCCTGGCCTCTACCTCCCCTCCGGCCTCCCACCCCTTTGCGGCCTCCCACCCCTTTTCGGCCTCCACTTTTTCCTGGCCTCTACTTCCCCTCCAGCCTCCCACCCCATTGCGGCCTCCCACCCCTTTTCGGCCTCTTTTGACTCTGTAGTCACCGCAACAACATTCTCTTTGTCCAGGACAGACCTGTAGCCATCCCAGGGTTTGTCTCCATGATCAAGGAGGACGTCTGGGATAGGACGGGACTCTCTCACTGATGGAACACCGTTTCTACGATTGGGTTGCCACTCTAGCCATTCCCCAGGTACATCCCCGTGATCCGGCAGAACTTTGGGAATGGAGGTGACTCTCTAACCGCGGGAGTACCATGTCTGTGAGCGGAACGCCACTCTAGCTGTCCCAGAAATACGTCTCAAAGATCCGGGAGGAGCTCTGGGATCAGAGGGGACTCTCTAGCCAAGGGAAAACAGTCTCTCTGACCGTAACGCCACTCTGGCTGTGCCGGAGGTATGTGTCTATGATGCCTGATGACTTCTGGGATCCGAGGGGATTCTCTACCCACCAGAACAGCGTCTCTGTGACCTGACCGCCACTCTCGATGTTTTGCAGGCGTGCCTCCACGATGTGGCAGGAATCCTGGCATCGTAGGTGACTCTCTAGCTCCCCGAAGGAAGTCTCTATGAGAGGAATGCCATTCTAGCTGTCCTGGAGGTATCTGTCTCTGATCCGGGAGGACTTCCTGGGTTGGAGGGGCCTCGCTAAGCACCGGAAGACTGTCTCTATGACAGGAATGGCACTCTAGCTGCCTGGGAGGTTATGCCTCTATGATGCGGGAGGAAAGCTCTCTTTGGAGCGGGGTCTCTATCTCCCCGAACACAGCCTGTATGACCGGAACGCCCGCCTAGCCGTCCTGGAGGTATGTCTCCAGGACATGGGAGGCCTTCCAGGACTGGAGGGGACTCTATAGCTGCTGGAACACCGTCTAAATGGCCGGAATGCCACTGTGGCCATCCTGTATGTGTATCTCCATGATGCGGGAGGACTTCGGGGATAGCGGGCGACTAACTAACCGTGGGAAAACGGCCTCTATGACGGGAATGCCCCTGTAGCCCTGCCAGAGGTATGCCTCCAGGATCCGGGAGGACGTCTGGGATCACATGTGACTCTCTAGCGGTGCGAAATCTGCCTCTATGGTCCAGAACGCCACTCTAGCCGTCCTGGATGTATGTCTCCATGATCGAGGTGGATTTCTGGGATGGGACGTGACCAGCTAGTTGCCGGACAACCCGCTCTATGACCAGAATGCCACTCAAGCCATTCAGCAGGTATGTCTCCATGATGCAGGAGGATTTCTGGGATCGGAGACGACTCTCTAGCCATGGCAATACCCTCCCTGTATGCCGGAATGGCACTCTAGCCCTCCTGGATGGATGTCTTTGTGATGCGGGAGGACCTGCGTGTTTGGAACGGAGTCTCTAGGTGCTTTGACACCATCTCTACCGCTGGAATGCCACGCTGGCTGTCTGGGAGGTCTGTGTGTATGATCTGCTTGGACTTCTGGGATGGGAGGGGACTCTCTGGCTGTGGGAACACTGTTTTCAACGATAGGAAGGCCTGTCTGGCCATCCCAGACGTATGTTTCTCTGATCTGGGAGGATTTCCGGGATCGCAGTGGAGACTCCATCTGCCGCAACAGCATCTCTCTGATGAGAATGCCAGTCTATCCATGCCGGAGGTATATCTCCGTGATCGGGAGGCCGTCTGAGAGCAGAGCGGAGTCTCCAGGCGCTGCAACACCATCTCTATGACTGGAATGCCACTCTAGCCCTGTGCGAGGTATGTCTCTCTAATCCCAGAGGACTTGCGGGAGCGGAAGGGACTCTGTAGGTGCCAGAACACCATTTCCACGAGCGGAATGCCACCCGAGCCGTCCCGGATGCAGCTTCTCTATGATGCGGGAGACACTCCAGCCTTCCATCCCTTTTCAGGCTCCGCTTATTTCTGTCCTTAGTTGCCCTCCAGTCTCTCACTGATTTTCAGCCTCTACGTTTCTCTAGCCTCTCCTTCCCCTCTGGCCTCGCACATCTTTCTAGCCTACGACACGCCATCAACCTCCACTTCTTTCTGGCCTCTAGCTGCCCTCCGGCCTCCCACCCCTTTTCGGCCTCCACTTTTTCCTGGCCTCTACCTCCCCTCCAGCCTCCCACCCCTTTGTGGCCTCCCACCCCTTTGCGGCCTCCACTTTTTCCTGGCCTCTACCTCCCCTCCGGCCTCCCACCCCTTTGCGGCCTCCCACCCCTTTTCGGCCTCCACTTTTTCCTGGCCTCTACTTCCCCTCCAGCCTCCCACCCCATTGCGGCCTCCCACCCCTTTTCGTCCTCTTTTGACTCTGTAGTCACCGCAACAACATTCTCTTTGTCCAGGACAGACCTGTAGCCATCCCAGGGTTTGTCTCCATGATCAAGGAGGACGTCTGGGATAGGACGGGACTCTCTCACTGATGGAACACCGTTTCTACGATTGGGTTGCCACTCTAGCCATTCCCCAGGTACATCCCCGTGATCCGGCAGAACTTTGGGAATGGAGGTGACTCTCTAACCGCGGGAGTACCATGTCTGTGAGCGGAACGCCACTCTAGCTGTCCCAGAAATACGTCTCAAAGATCCGGGAGGAGCTCTGGGATCAGAGGGGACTCTCTAGCCAAGGGAAAACAGTCTCTCTGACCGTAACGCCACTCTGGCTGTGCCGGAGGTATGTGTCTATGATGCCTGATGACTTCTGGGATCCGAGGGGATTCTCTACCCACCAGAACAGCGTCTCTGTGACCTGACCGCCACTCTCGATGTTTTGCAGGCGTGCCTCCACGATGTGGCAGGAATCCTGGCATCGTAGGTGACTCTCTAGCTCCCCGAAGGAAGTCTCTATGAGAGGAATGCCATTCTAGCTGTCCTGGAGGTATCTGTCTCTGATCCGGGAGGACTTCCTGGGTTGGAGGGGCCTCGCTAAGCACCGGAAGACTGTCTCTATGACAGGAATGGCACTCTAGCTGCCTGGGAGGTTATGCCTCTATGATGCGGGAGGAAAGCTCTCTTTGGAGCGGGGTCTCTATCTCCCCGAACACGGCCTGTATGACCGGAACGCCCGCCTAGCCGTCCTGGAGGTATGTCTCCAGGACATGGGAGGCCTTCCAGGACTGGAGGGGACTCTATAGCTGCTGGAACACCGTCTAAATGGCCGGAATGCCACTGTGGCCATCCTGGATGTGTATCTCCATGATGCGGGAGGACTTCGGGGATAGCGGGCGACTAACTAACCGTGGGAAAACGGCCTCTATGACGGGAATGCCCCTGTAGCCCTGCCAGAGGTATGCCTCCAGGATCCGGGAGGACATCTGGGATCACATGTGACTCTCTAGCGGTGCGAAATCTGCCTCTATGGTCCAGAACGCCACTCTAGCCGTCCTGGATGTATGTCTCCATGATCGAGGTGGATTTCTGGGATGGGACGTGACCAGCTAGTTGCCGGACAACCCGCTCTATGACCAGAATGCCACTCAAGCCATTCAGCAGGTATGTCTCCATGATGCAGGAGGATTTCTGGGATCGGAGACGACTCTCTAGCCATGGCAATACCCTCCCTGTATGCCGGAATGGCACTCTAGCCCTCCTGGATGGATGTCTTTGTGATGCGGGAGGACCTGCGTGTTTGGAACGGAGTCTCTAGGTGCTTTGACACCATCTCTCCCGCTGGAATGCCACGCTGGCTGTCTGGGAGGTCTGTGTGTATGATCTGCTTGGACTTCTGGGATGGGAGGGGACTCTCTGGCTGTGGGAACACTGTTTTCAACGATAGGAAGGCCTGTCTGGCCATCCCAGACGTATGTTTCTCTGATCTGGGAGGATTTCCGGGATCGCAGTGGAGACTCCATCTGCCGCAACAGCATCTCTCTGATGAGAATGCCAGTCTATCCATGCCGGAGGTATATCTCCGTGATCGGGAGGCCGTCTGAGAGCAGAGCGGAGTCTCCAGGCGCTGCAACACCATCTCTATGACTGGAATGCCACTCTAGCCCTGTGCGAGGTATGTCTCTCTAATCCCAGAGGACTTGCGGGAGCGGAAGGGACTCTGTAGGTGCCAGAACACCATTTCCACGAGCGGAATGCCACCTGAGCCATCCCGGATGCAGCTTCTCTATGATGCGGGAGACACTCCAGCCTTCCATCCCTTTTCAGGCTCCGCTTATTTCTGTCCTTAGTTGCCCTCCAGTCTCTCACTGATTTTCAGCCTCTACGTTTCTCTAGCCTCTCCTTCCCCTCTGGCCTCGCACATCTTTCTAGCCTACGACACGCCATCAACCTCCACTTCTTTCTGGCCTCTAGCTGCCCTCCGGCCTCCCACCCCTTTTCGGCCTCCACTTTTTCCTGGCCTCTACCTCCCCTCCAGCCTCCCACCCCTTTGTGGCCTCCCACCCCTTTGCGGCCTCCACTTTTTCCTGGCCTCTACCTCCCCTCCGGCCTCCCACCCCTTTGCGGCCTCCCACCCCTTTTCGGCCTCCACTTTTTCCTGGCCTCTACTTCCCCTCCAGCCTCCCACCCCATTGCGGCCTCCCACCCCTTTTCGGCCTCTTTTGACTCTGTAGTCACCGCAACAACAGTCTCTTTGTCCAGGACAGACCTGTAGCCATCCCAGGGTTTGTCTCCATGATCAAGGAGGACGTCTGGGATAGGACGGGACTCTCTCACTGATGGAACACCATTTCTACGATTGGGTTGCCACTCTAGACATTCCCCAGGTACATCCCCGTGATCCGGCAGAACTTTGGGAATGGAGGTGACTCTCTAACCGCGGGAGTACCATGTCTGTGAGCGGAACGCCACTCTAGCTGTCCCAGAAATACGTCTCAAAGATCCGGGAGGAGCTCTGGGATCAGAGGGGACTCTCTAGCCAAGGGAAAACAGTCTCTCTGACCGTAACGCCACTCTGGCTGTGCCGGAGGTATGTGTCTATGATGCCTGATGACTTCTGGGATCCGAGGGGATTCTCTACCCACCAGAACAGCGTCTCTGTGACCTGACCGCCACTCTCGATGTTTTGCAGGCGTGCCTCCACGATGTGGCAGGAATCCTGGCATCGTAGGTGACTCTCTAGCTTCCCGAAGGAAGTCTCTATGAGAGGAATGCCATTCTAGCTGTCCTGGAGGTATCTGTCTCTGATCCGGGAGGACTTCCTGGGTTGGAGGGGCCTCGCTAAGCACCGGAAGACTGTCTCTATGACAGGAATGGCACTCTAGCTGCCTGGGAGGTTATGCCTCTATGATGCGGGAGGAAAGCTCTCTTTGGAGCGGGGTCTCTATCTCCCCGAACACGGCCTGTATGACCGGAACGCCCGCCTAGCCGTCCTGGAGGTATGTCTCCAGGACATGGGAGGCCTTCCAGGACTGGAGGGGACTCTATAGCTGCTGGAACACCGTCTAAATGGCCGGAATGCCACTGTGGCCATCCTGTATGTGTATCTCCATGATGCGGGAGGACTTCGGGGATAGCGGGCGACTAACTAAGCGTGGGAAAACGGCCCTTAATGATGGGAATGCCCCTCTAGCCCTGCCAGAGGTATGCCTCCAGGATCCGGGAGGACGTCTGGGATCACATGTGACTCTCTAGCGGTGCGAAAGCTGCCTCTATGGTCCAGAACGCCACTCTAGCCGTCCTGGATGTATGTCTCCATGATCGAGGTGGATTTCTGGGATGGGACGTGACCAGCTAGTTGCCGGACAACCCGCTCTATGACCACAATGCCACTCAAGCCATTCAGCAGGTATGTCTCCGTGACGCAGGAGGATTTCTGGGATCGGAGACGACTCTCTAGCCATGGCAATACCCTCCCTGTATGCCGGAATGGCACTCTAGCCCTCCTGGATGGATGTCTTTGTGATGCGGGAGGACCTGCGTGTTTGGAACGGAGTCTCTAGGTGCTTTGACACCATCTCTACCGCTGGAATGCCACGCTGGCTGTCTGGGAGGTCTGTGTGTATGATCTGCTTGGACTTCTGGGATGGGAGGGGACTCTCTGGCTGTGGGAACACTGTTTTCAACGATAGGAAGGCCTGTCTGGCCATCCCAGACGTATGTTTCTCTGATCTGGGAGGATTTCCGGGATCGCAGTGGAGACTGCATCTGCCGCAACAGCATCTCTCTGATGAGAATGCCAGTCTATCCATGCTGGAGGTATATCTCCGTGATCGGGAGGCCGTCTGAGAGCAGAGCGGAGTCTCCAGGCGCTGCACCACCATCTCTATGACTGGAATGCCACTCTAGCCCTGTGCGAGGTATGTCTCTCTAATCCCAGAGGACTTGCGGGAGCGGAAGAGACTCTGTAGGTGCCAGAACACCATTTCCACGAGCGGAATGCCACCCGAGCCGTCCCGGATGCAGCTTCTCTATGATGCGGGAGACACTCCAGCCTTCCATCCCTTTTCAGGCTCCGCTTATTTCTGTCCTTAGTTGCCCTCCAGTCTCTCACTGATTTTCAGCCTCTACGTTTCTCTAGCCTCTCCTTCCCCTCTGGCCTCGCTCATCTTTCTAGCCTACGACACGCCATCAACCTCCACTTCTTTCTGGCCTCTAGCTGCCCTCCGGCCTCCCACCCCTTTTCGGCCTCCACTTTTTCCTGGCCTCTACCTCCCCTTCAGCCTCCCACCCCTTTGTGGCCTCCCACCCCTTTGCGGCCTCCACTTTTTCCTGGCCTCTACCTCCCCTCCGGCCTCCCACCCCTTTGCGGCCTCCCACCCCTTTGCGGCCTCCACTTTTTCCTGGCCTCTACCTCCCCTCCAGCCTCCCACCCCTTTGCGGACTCCCACCCCTTTTCGGCCTCCACTTTTTCCTGGCCCCTACTTCCCCTCCAGCCTCCCACCCCATTGCGGCCTCCCACCCCTTTTCGGCCTCTTTTGACTCTGTAGTCACCGCAACAACAGTCTCTTTGTCCAGGACACACTTGTAGCCATCCCAGGATTTGTCTCCATGATCAAGGAGCACGTCTGGGATAGGACGGGACTCTCTCACTGATGGAACACCGTTTCTACGATTGGGTTGCCACTCTAGCCATTCCCCAGGTACATCCCCGTGATCCGGCAGAACTTTGGGAATGGAGGTGACTCTCTAACCGCGGGAGTACCATGTCTATGAGCGGAACGCCACTCTAGCTGTCCCAGAAATATGTCTCAAAGATCCAGGAGGAGCTCTGGGATCAGAGGGGACTCTCTAGCCAAGGGAAAACAGTCTCTCTGACCGTAACGCCACTCTGGCTGTGCCGGAGGTATGTGTCTATGATGCCTGATGACTTCTGGGATCCGAGGGGATTCTCTACCCACCAGAACAGCGTCTCTGTGACCTGACCGCCACTCTCGATGTTTTGCAGGCGTGCCTCCACGATGTGGCAGGAATCCTGGCATCGTAGGTGACTCTCTAGCTCCCCGAAGGAAGTCTCTATGAGAGGAATGCCATTCTAGCTGTCCTGGAGGTATCTGTCTCTGATCCGGGAGGACTTCCTGGGTTGGAGGGGCCTCGCTAAGCACCGGAAGACTGTCTCTATGACAGGAATGGCACTCTAGCTGCCTGGGAGGTTATGCCTCTATGATGCGGGAGAAAAGCTCTCTTTGGAGCGGGGTCTCTATCTCCCCGAACACGGCCTGTATGACCGGGACGCCCGCCTAGCCGTCCTGGAGGTATGTCTCCAGGACATGGGAGGCCTTCCAGGACTGGAGGGGACTCTATAGCTGCTGGAACACCGTCTCGATGGCCGGAATGCCACTGTGGCCATCCTGGATGTGTATCTCCATGATGCGGGAGGACTTCGGGGATAGCGGGCGACTAAGTAACCGTGGGAAAACGGCCTCTATGACGGGAATGCCCCTCTAGCCCTGCCAGAGGTATGCCTCCAGGATCCGGGAGGACGTCTGGGATCACATGTGACTCTCTAGCGGTGCGAAAGCTGCCTCTATGGTCCAGAACGCCACTCTAGCCGTCCTGGATGTATGTCTCCATGATCGAGGTGGATTTCTGGGATGGGACGTGACCAGCTAGTTGCCGGACAACCCGCTCTATGACCACAATGCCACTCAAGCCATTCAGCAGGTATGTCTCCGTGATGCAGGAGGATTTCTGGGATCGGAGACGACTCTCTAGCCATGGCAATACCCTCCCTGTATGCCGGAATGGCACTCTAGCCCTCCTGGATGGATGTCTTTGTGATGCGGGAGGACTTGCGTGTTTGGAACGGAGTCTCTAGGTGCTTTGATACAATCTCTACCGCTGGAATGCCACGCTGGCTGTCTGGGAGGTCTGTGTGTATGATCTGCTTGGACTTCTGGGATGGGAGGGGACTCTCTGGCTGTGGGAACACTGTTTTCAACGATAGGAAGGCCTGTCTGGCCATCCCAGACGTATGTTTCTCTGATCTGGGAGGATTTCCGGGATCGCAGTGGAGACTCCATCTGCCGCAACAGCATCTCTCTGATGAGAATGCCAGTCTATCCATGCCGGAGGTATATCTCCGTGATTGAGAGGCCGTCTGAGAGCAGAGCGGAGTCTCCAGGCGCTGCAACACCATCTCTATGACTGGAATGCCACTCTAGCCCTGTGCGAGGTATGTCTCTCTAATCCCAGAGGACTTGCGGGAGCGGAAGGGACTCTGTAGGTGCCAGAACACCATTTCCACGAGCGGAATGCCACCCGAGCCGTCCCGGATGCAGCTTCTCTATGATGCGGGAGACACTCCAGCCTTCCATCCCTTTTCAGGCTCCGCTTATTTCTGTCCTTAGTTGCCCTCCAGTCTCTCACTGATTTTCAGCCTCTACGTTTCTCTAGCCTCTCCTTCCCCTCTGGCCTCGCTCATCTTTCTAGCCTACGACATGCCATCAACCTCCACTTCTTTCTGGCCTCTAGCTGCCCTCCGGCCTCCCACCCCTTTTCGGCCTCCACTTTTTCCTGGCCTCTACCTCCCCTCCAGCCTCCCACCCCTTTGTGGCCTCCCACCCCTTTGTGGCCTCCCACCCCTTTGCGGCCTCCACTATTTCCTGGCCTCTACCTCCCCTCCGGCCTCCCACCCCTTTGCGGCCTCCCACCCCTTTGCGGCCTCCACTTTTTCCTGGCCTCTACCTCCCCTCCAGCCTCCCACCCCTTTGCGGACTCCCACCCCTTTTCGGCCTCCACTTTTTCCTGGCCTCTACTTCCCCTCCAGCCTCCCACCCCATTGCGGCCTCCCACCCCTTTTCGGCCTCTTTTGACTCTGTAGTCACCGCAACAACAGTCTCTTTGTCCAGGACACACCTGTAGCCATCCCAGGATTTGTCTCCATGATCAAGGAGGACGTCTGGGATAGGACGGGACTCTCTCACTGATGGAACACCGTTTCTACGATTGGGTTGCCACTCTAGCCA
Organism: Phaethon aethereus; assembly: GCF_964289735.1. NCBI lineage: Eukaryota > Metazoa > Chordata > Aves > Phaethontiformes > Phaethontidae > Phaethon > Phaethon aethereus. Next base: position 86,597 of record NW_028113927.1, on the reverse strand, counting down.
TTCCCCAGGTACATCCCCGTGATCCGGCAGAACTTTGGGAATGGAGGTGACTCTCTAACCGCGGGAGTACCATGTCTATGAGCGGAACGCCACTCTAGCTGTCCCAGAAATATGTCTCAAAGATCCGGGAGGAGCTCTGGGATCAGAGGGGACTCTCTAGCCAAGGGAAAACAGTCTCTCTGACCGTAACGCCACTCTGGCTGTGCGGGAGGTATGTGTCTATGATGCCTGATGACTTCTGGGATCCGAGGGGATTCTCTACCCACCAGAACAGCGTCTCTGTGACCTGACCGCCACTCTCGATGTTTTGCAGGCGTGCCTCCACGATGTGGCAGGAATCCTGGCATCGTAGGTGACTCTCTAGCTCCCCGAAGGAAGTCTCTATGAGAGGAATGCCATTCTAGCTGTCCTGGAGGTATCTGTCTCTGATCCGGGAGGACTTCCTGGGTTGGAGGGGCCTCGCTAAGCACCGGAAGACTGTCTCTATGACAGGAATGGCACTCTAGCTGCCTGGGAGGTTATGCCTCTATGATGCGGGAGGAAAGCTCTCTTTGGAGCGGGGTCTCTATCTCCCCGAACACGGCCTGTATGACCGGGACGCCCGCCTAGCCGTCCTGGAGGTATGTCTCCAGGACATGGGAGGCCTTCCAGGACTGGAGGGGACTCTATAGCTGCTGGAACACCGTCTCGATGGCCGGAATGCCACTGTGGCCATCCTGGATGTGTATCTCCATGATGCGGGAGGACTTCGGGGATAGCGGGCGACTAAGTAACCGTGGGAAAACGGCCTCTATGACGGGAATGCCCCTCTAGCCCTGCCAGAGGTATGCCTCCAGGATCCGGGAGGACGTCTGGGATCACATGTGACTCTCTAGCGGTGCGAAAGCTGCCTCTATGGTCCAGAACGCCACTCTAGCCGTCCTGGATGTATGTCTCCATGATCGAGGTGGATTTCTGGGATGGGACGTGACCAGCTAGTTGCCGGACAACCCGCTCTATGACCACAATGCCACTCAAGCCATTCAGCAGGTATGTCTCCGTGATGCAGGAGGATTTCTGGGATCGGAGACGACTCTCTAGCCATGGCAATACCCTCCCTGTATGCCGGAATGGCACTCTAGCCCTCCTGGATGGATGTCTTTGTGATGCGGGAGGACTTGCGTGTTTGGAACGGAGTCTCTAGGTGCTTTGACACAATCTCTCCCGCTGGAATGCCACGCTGGCTGTCTGGGAGGTCTGTGTGTATGATCTGCTTGGACTTCTGGGATGGGAGGGGACTCTCTGGCTGTGGGAACACCGTTTTCAACGATAGGAAGGCCTGTCTGGCCATCCCAGACGTATGTTTCTCTGATCTGGGAGGATTTCCGGGATCGCAGTGGAGACTCCATCTGCCGCAACAGCATCTCTCTGATGAGAATGCCAGTCTATCCATGCCGGAGGTATATCTCCGTGATTGAGAGGCCGTCTGAGAGCAGAGCGGAGTCTCCAGGCGCTGCAACACCATCTCTATGACTGGAATGCCACTCTAGCCCTGTGCGAGGTATGTCTCTCTAATCCCAGAGGACTTGCGGGAGCGGAAGGGACTCTGTAGGTGCCAGAACACCATTTCCATGAGCGGAATGCCACCCGAGCCGTCCCGGATGCAGCTTCTCTATGATGCGGGAGACACTCCAGCCTTCCATCCCTTTTCAGGCTCTGCTTATTTCTGTCCTTAGTTGCCCTCCAGTCTCTCACTGATTTTCAGCCTCCATGTTTCTCTAGCCTCTCCTTCCCCTCTGGCCTCGCACATCTTTCTGGCCTACGACACGCCATCAACCTCCACTTCTTTCTGGCCTCTAGCTGCCCTCCGGCCTCCCACCCCTTTTCGGCCTCCACTTTTTCCTGGCCTCTACCTCCCCTCCAGCCTCCCACCCCTTTGTGGCCTCCCACCCCTTTTCGGCCTCCACTTTTTCCTGGCCTCTACCTCCCCTCCGGCCTCGACCTCTTTGCGGCCTCCCACCCCTTTTCGGCCTCCACTTTTTCCTGGCCTCTACCTCCCCTCCAGCCTCCCACCCCTTTGCGGCCCCCCACCCCTTTGCGGCCTCTTTTGACTCTGTAGTCACCGCAACAACAGTCTCTTTGTCCAGGACAGACCTGTAGCCATCGCAGGATTTGTCTCCATGATCAAGGAGGACGTCTGGGATAGGACGGGACTCTCTCACTGATGGAACACCGTTTCTACGATTGGGTTGCCACTCTAGCCATTCCCCAGGTACATCCCCGTGATCCAGCAGAACTTTGGGAATGGAGGTGACTCTCTAACCACGGGAGTACCATGTCTGTGAGCGGAACGCCACTCTAGCTGTCCCAGAAATACGTCTCAAAGATCCGGGAGGAGCTCTGGGATCAGAGGGGACTCTCTAGCCAAGGGAAAACAGTCTCTCTGACCGTAACGCCACTCTGGCTGTGCCGGAGGTATGTGTCTATGATGCCTGATGACTTCTGGGATCCGAGGGGATTCTCTACCCACCAGAACAGCGTCTCTGTGACCTGACCGCCACTCTCGATGTTTTGCAGGCGTGCCTCCACGATGTGGCAGGAATCCTGGCATCGTAGGTGACTCTCTGGCTCCCCGAAGGAAGTCCCTATGAGAGGAGTGCCATTCTAGCCGTCCTGGAGGTATCTGTCTCTGATCCGGGAGGACTTCCTGGGTTGGAGGGGCCTCGCTAAGCACCGGAAGACTGTCTGTATGACAGGAATGGCACTCTAGCTGCCTGGGAGGTTATGCCTCTATGATGCGGGAGGAAAGCTCTCTTTGGAGCGGGGTCTCTATCTCCCCGAACACGGCCTGTATGACCGGAACGCCCGCCTAGCCGTCCTGGAGGTATGTCTCCAGGACATGGGAGGCCTTCCAGGACTGGAGGGGACTCTATAGCTGCTGGAACACCGTCTCGATGGCCGGAATGCCACTGTGGCCATCCTGGAAGTGTATCTCCATGATGCGGGAGGACTTCGGGGATAGCGGGCGTCTAACTAACCGTGGGAAAACGGCCTCTATGACGGGAATGCCCCTGTAGCCCTGCCAGAGGTATGCCTCCAGGATCCGGGAGGACGTCTGGGATCACATGTGACTCTCTAGCGGTGCGAAAGCTGCCTCTATGGTCCAGAACGCCACTCTAGCCGTCCTGGATGTATGTCTCCATGATCGAGGTGGATTTCTGGGATGGGACATGACCAGCTAGTTGCCGGACAACCCGCTCTATGACCAGAATGCCACTCAAGCCATTCAGCAGGTATGTCTCCGTGACGCAGGAGGATTTCTGGGATTGGAGACGACTCTCTAGCCATGGCAATACCCTCCCTGTATGCCGGAATGGCACTCTAGCCCTCCTGGATGGATGTCTTTGTGATGCGGGAGGACCTGCGTGTTTGGAACGGAGTCTCTAGGTGCTTTGACACCATCTCTCCCGCTGGAATGCCACGCTGGCTGTCTGGGAGGTCTGTGTGTATGATCTGCTTGGACTTCTGGGATGGGAGGGGACTCTCTGGCTGTGGGAACACTGTTTTCAACGATAGGAAGGCCTGTCTGGCCATCCCAGACGTATGTTTCTCTGATCTGGGAGGATTTCCGGGATCGCAGTGGAGAATCCATCTGCCGCAACAGCATCTCTCTGATGAGAATGCCAGTCTATCCATGCCGGAGGTATATCTCCGTGATCGGGAGGCCGTCTGAGAGCAGAGCGGAGTCTCCAGGCGCTGCACCACCATCTCTCTGACTGGAATGCCACTCTAGCCCTGTGCGAGGTATGTCTCTCTAATCCCAGAGGACTTGCGGGAGCGGAAGGGACTCTTTAGGTGCCAGAACACCATTTCCACGAGCGGAATGCCACCCGAGCCGTCCCGGATGCAGCTTCTCTATGATGCGGGAGACACTCCAGCCTTCCATCCCTTTTCAGGCTCCGCTTATTTCTGTCCTTAGTTGCCCTCCAGTCTCTCACTGATTTTCAGCCTCCACGTTTCTCTAGCCTCTCCTTCCCCTCTGGCCTCGCACATCTTTCTGGCCTACGACACGCCATCAACCTCCACTTCTTTCTGGCCTCTAGCTGCCCTCCGGCCTCCCACCCCTTTTCGGCCTCCACTTTTTCCTGGCCTCTACCTCCCCTCCGGCCTCCCACCCCTTTGCGGCCTCCCACCCCTTTGCGGCCTCCACTTTTTCCTGGCCTCTACCTCCCCTCCAGCCTCCCACCCCTTTGCGGCCTCCCACCCCTTTGCGGCCTCTTTTGACTCTGTAGTCACCGCAACAACAGTCTCTTTGTCCAGGACACACCTGTAGCCATCCCAGGATTTGTCTCCATGATCAAGGAGGATGTCTGGGATAGGACGGGACTCTCTCACTGATGGAACACCGTTTCTACGATTGGGTTGCCACTCTAGCCATTCCCCAGGTACATCCCCGTGATCCAGCAGAACTTTGGTAATGGAGGTGACTCTCTAACCGCGGGAGTACCATGTCTGTGAGCGGAACGCCACTCTAGCTGTCCCAGAAATACGTCTCAAAGATCCGGGAGGAGCTCTGGGATCAGAGGGGACTCTCTAGCCAAGGGAAAACAGTCTCTCTGACCGTAACGCCACTCTGGCTGTGCCGGAGGTATGTGTCTATGATGCCTGATGACTTCTGGGATCCGAGGGGATTCTCTACCCACCAGAACAGCGTCTCTGTGACCTGACCGCCACTCTCGATGTTTTGCAGGCGTGCCTCCACGGTGTGGCAGGAATCCTGGCATCGTAGGTGACTCTCTGGCTCCCCGAAGGAAGTCTCTATGAGAGGAATGCCATTCTAGCCGTCCTGGAGGTATCTGTCTCTGATCCGGGAGGACTTCCTGGGTTGGAGGGGCCTCGCTAAGCACCGGAAGACTGTCTCTATGACAGGAATGGCACTCTAGCTGCCTGGGAGGTTATGCCTCTATGATGCGGGAGGAAAGCTCTCTTTGGAGCGGGGTCTCTATCTCCCCGAACACGGCCTGTATGACCGGAACGCCCGCCTAGCCGTCCTGGAGGTATGTCTCCAGGACATGGGAGGCCTTCCAGGACTGGAGGGGACTCTATAGCTGCTGGAACACCGTCTCGATGGCCGGAATGCCACTGTGGCCATCCTGGATGTGTATCTCCATGATGCGGGAGGACTTCGGGGATAGCGGGCAACTAACTAACCGTGGGAAAACGACCTCTATGACGGGAATGCCCCTCTAGCCCTGCCAGAGGTATGCCTCCAGGATCCGGGAGGACGTCTGGGATCACATGTGACTCTCTAGCGGTGCGAAAGCTGCCTCTATGGTCCAGAACGCCACTCTAGCCGTCCTGGATGTATGTCTCCATGATCGAGGTGGATTTCTGGGATGGGACGTGACCAGCTAGTTGCTGGACAACCCGCTCTATGACCACAATGCCACTCAAGCCATTCAGCAGGTATGTCTCCGTGATGCAGGAGGATTTCTGGGATCGGAGACGACTCTCTAGCCATGGCAATACCCTCCCTGTATGCCGGAATGGCACTCTAGCCCTCCTGGATGGATGTCTTTGTGATGCGGGAGGACCTGCGTGTTTGGAACGGAGTCTCTAGGTGCTTTGACACCATCTCTACCGCTGGAATGCCACGCTGGCTGTCTGGGAGGTCTGTGTGTATGATCTGCTTGGACTTCTGGGATGGGAGGGGACTCTCTGGCTGTGGGAACACTGTTTTCAACGATAGGAAGGCCTGTCTGGCCATCCCAGACGTATGTTTCTCTGATCTGGGAGGATTTCCGGGATCGCAGTGGAGACTCCATCTGCCGCAACAGCATCTCTCTGATGAGAATGCCAGTCTATCCATGCCGGAGGTATATCTCCGTGATTGAGAGGCCGTCTGAGAGCAGAGCGGAGTCTCCAGGCGCTGCAACACCATCTCTATGACTGGAATGCCACTCTAGCCCTGTGCGAGGTATGTCTCTCTAATCCCAGAGGACTTGCGGGAGCGGAAGGGACTCTGTAGGTGCCAGAACACCATTTCCACGAGCGGAATGCCACCCGAGCCGTCCCGGATGCAGCTTCTCTATGATGCGGGAGACACTCCAGCCTTCCATCCCTTTTCAGGCTCTGCTTATTTCTGTCCTTAGTTGCCCTCCAGTCTCTCACTGATTTTCAGCCTCCACGTTTCTCTAGCCTCTCCTTCCCCTCTGGCCTCGCACATCATTCTGGCCTACGACACGCCATCAACCTCCACTTCTTTCTGGCCTCTAGCTGCCCTCCGGCCTCCCACCACTTTTCGGCCTCCACTTTTTCCTGGCCTCTACCTCCCCTCCGGCCTCCCACCCCTTTTCGGCCTCCACTTTTTCCTGGCCTCTACCTCCCCTCCGGCCTCCCACCCCTTTGCGGCCTCCCACCCCTTTGCGGCCTCCCACCCCTTTGCGGCCTCCCACCCCTTTGCGGCCTCCACTTTTTCCTGGCCTCTACCTCCCCTCCAGCCTCCCATTCCCTTTGCGGCCTCCCACCCCTTTTCGGCCTCCACTTTTTCCTGGCCTCTACCTCCCCTCCGGCCTCCCACCTCTTTGCGGCCTCCCACCCCTTTTCGGCCTCCACTTTTTCCTGGCCTCTACCTCCCCTCCGGCCTCCCACCCCTTTGCGGCCTCCCACCCCTTTTCGGCCTCCACTTTTTCCTGGCCTCTACCTCCCCTCCAGCCTCCCACCCCTTTGCGGCCTCCCACCCCTTGGCGGCCTCTTTTGACTCTGTAGTCACCGCAACAACAGTCTCTTTGTCCAGGACACACCTGTAGCCATCCCAGGATTTGTCTCCATGATCAAGGAAGACGTCTGGGATAGGACGGGACTCTCTCACTGATGGAACACCGTTTCTACTATTGGGTTGCCACTCTAGCCATTCCCCAGGTACATCCCCGTGATCCGGCAGAACTTTGGGAATGGAGGTGACTCTCTAACCGCGGGAGTACCATGTCTGTGAGCGGAATGCCACTCTAGCTGTCCCAGAAATATGTCTCAAAGATCCGGGAGGAGCTCTGGGATCAGAGGGGACTCTCTAGCCAAGGGAAAACAGTCTCTCTGACCGTAACGCCACTCTGGCTGTGCCGGAGGTATGTGTCTATGATGCCTGATGACTTCTGGGATCCGAGGGGATTCTCTACCCACCAGAACAGCGTCTCTGTGACCTGACCGCCACTCTCGATGTTTTGCAGGCGTGCCTCCACTATGTGGCAGGAATCCTGGCATCGTAGGTGACTCTCTAGCTCCCCGAAGGAAGTCTCTATGAGAGGAATACCCTTCTAGCTGTCCTGGAGGTATCTGTCTCTGATCCGGGAGGACTTCCTGGGTTGGAGGGGCCTCGCTAAGCACCGGAAGACTGTCTGTATGACAGGAATGGCACTCTAGCTGCCTGGGAGGTTATGCCTCTCTGATAGAGCGGGAGGAAAGCTCTCTTTGGAGCGGGGTCTCTATCTCCCCGAACACGGCCTGTATGACCGGAACGCCCGCCTAGCCGTCCTGGAGGTATGTCTCCAGGACATGGGAGGCCTTCCAGGACTGGAGGGGACTCTATAGCTGCTGGAACACCGTCTCGATGGCCGGAATGCCACTGTGGCCATCCTGGATGTGTATCTCCATGATGCGGGAGGACTTCGGGGATAGCGGGCGAGTAAGGAACCGTGGGAAAACGGCCTCTATGACGGGAATGCCCCTCTAGCCCTGCCAGAGGTATGCCTCCAGGATCCGGGAGGACGTCTGGGATCACATGTGACTCTCTAGCGGTGCGAAAGCTGCCTCTATGGTCCAGAACGCCACTCTAGCCGTCCTGGATGTATGTCTCCATGATCGAGGTGGATTTCTGGGATGGGACGTGACCAGCTAGTTGCCGGACAACCCGCTCTATGACCAGAATGCCACTCAAGCCATTCAGCAGGTATGTCTCCGTGATGCAGGAGGATTTCTGGGATCGGAGACGACTCTCTAGCCATGGCAATACCCTCCCTGTATGCCGGAATGGCACTCTAGCCCTCCTGGATGGATGTCTTTGTGATGCGGGAGGACCTGCGTGTTTGGAACGGAGTCTCTAGGTGCTTTGACACCATCTCTCCCGCTGGAATGCCACGCTGGCTGTCTGGGAGGTCTGTGTGTATGATCTGCTTGGACTTCTGGGATGGGAGGGGACTCTCTGGCTGCGGGAACACTGTTTTCAACAATAGGAAGGCCTGTCTGGCCATCCCAGACGTATGTTTCTCTGATCTGGGAGGATTTCCGGGATCGCAGTGGAGTCTCCATCTGCCGCAACAGCATCTCTCTGATGAGAATGCCAGTCTATCCGTGCCGGAGGTATATCTCCGTGATCGGGAGGCCGTCTGAGAGCAGAGCGGAGTCTCCAGGCGCTGCACCACCATCTCTATGACTGGAATGCCACTCTAGCCCTGTGCGAGGTATGTCTCTCTAATCCCAGAGGACTTGCGGGAGCGGAAGGGACTCTTTAGGTGCCAGAACACCATTTCCACGAGCGGAATGCCACCCGAGCCGTCCCGGATGCAGCTTCTCTATGATGCGGGAGACACTCCAGCCTTCCATCCCTTTTCAGGCTCCGCTTATTTCTGTCCTTAGTTGCCCTCCAGTCTCTCACTGATTTTCAGCCTCCACGTTTCTCTAGCCTCTCCTTCCCCTCTGGCCTCGCACATCTTTCTGGCCTACGACACGCGATCAACCTCCACTTCTTTCTGGCCTCTAGCTGCCCTCCGGCCTCCCACCCCTTTTCGGCCTCCACTTTCTCCTGGCCTCTACCTCCCCTCCAGCCTCCCACCGCTTTGCGGCCTCCCACCCCTTTTCGGCCTCCACTTTTTCCTGGCCTCTACCTCCCCTCCAGCCTCCCACCCCTTTTCGGCCTCTTTTGACTCTGTAGTCACCGCAACAACAGTCTCTTTGTCCAGGACACACCTGTAGCCATCCCAGGATTTGTCTCCATGATCAAGGAGGACGTCTGGGATTGGACGGGACTCTCTCACTGATGGAACACCGTTTCTACTATTGGGTTGCCACTCTAGCCATTCCCCAGGTACATCCCCGTGATCCGGCAGAACTTTGGGAATGGAGGTGACTCTCTAACCGCGGGAGTACCATGTCTGTGAGCGGAACGCCACTCTAGCTGTCCCAGAAATATGTCTCAAAGATCCGGGAGGAGCTCTGGGATCAGAGGGGACTCTCTAGCCAAGGGAAAACAGTCTCTCTGACCGTAACGCCACTCTGGCTGTGCCGGAGGTATGTGTCTATGATGCCTGATGACTTCTGGGATCCGAGTGGATTCTCTACCCACCAGAACAGCGTCTCTGTGACCTGACCGCCACTCTCGATGTTTTGCAGGCATGCCTCCACAATGTGGCAGGAATCCTGGCATCGTAGGTGACTCTCTAGCTCCCCGAAGGAAGTCTCTATGAGAGGATTGCCATTCTAGCCGTCCTGGAGGTATCTGTCTCTGATCCGGGAGGACTTCCTGGGTTGGAGGGGCCTCGCTAAGCACCGGAAGACTGTCTCTATGACAGGAATGGCACTCTAGCTGCCTGGGAGGTTATGCCTCTATGATGCGGGAGGAAAGCTCTCTTTGGAGCGGGGTCTCTATCTCCCCGAACACGGCCTGTATGACCGGAACGCCCGCCTAGCCGTCCTGGAGGTATGTCTCCAGGACATGGGAGGCCTTCCAGGACTGGAGGGGACTCTATAGCTGCTGGAACACCGTCTCGATGGCCGGAATGCCACTGTGGCCATCCTGGATGTGTATCTCCATGATGCGGGAGGACTTCGGGGATAGCGGGTGACTAAGTAACCGTGGGAAAACGGCCTCTATGACGGGAATGCCCCTCTAGCCCTGCCAGAGGTATGCCTCCAGGATCCGGGAGGACGTCTGGGATCACATGTGACTCTCTAGCGGTGCGAAAGCTGCCTCTATGGTCCAGAACGCCACTCTAGCCGTCCTGGATGTATGTCTCCATGATCGAGGTGGATTTCTGGGATGGGACGTGACCAGCTAGTTGCCGGACAACCCGCTCTATGACCAGAATGCCACTCAAGCCATTCAGCAGGTATGTCTCCGTGATGCAGGAGGATTTCTGGGATCGGAGACGACTCTCTAGCCATGGCAATACCCTCCCTGTATGCCGGAATGGCACTCTAGCCCTCCTGGATGGATGTCTTTGTGATGCGGGAGGACCTGCGTGTTTGGAACGGAGTCTCTAGGTGCTTTGACACCATCTCTCCCGCTGGAATGCCACGCTGGCTGTCTGGGAGGTCTGTGTGTATGATCTGCTTGGACTTCTGGGATGGGAGGGGACTCTCTGGCTGCGGGAACACTGTTTTCAACAATAGGAAGGCCTGTCTGGCCATCCCAGACGTATGTTTCTCTGATCTGGGAGGATTTCCGGGATCGCAGTGGAGTCTCCATCTGCCGCAACAGCATCTCTCTGATGAGAATGCCAGTCTATCCGTGCCGGAGGTATATCTCCGTGATCGGGAGGCCGTCTGAGAGCAGAGCGGAGTCTCCAGGCGCTGCACCACCATCTCTATGACTGGAATGCCACTCTAGCCCTGTGCGAGGTATGTCTCTCTAATCCCAGAGGACTTGCGGGAGCGGAAGGGACTCTGTAGGTGCCAGAACACCATTTCCACGAGCGGAATGCCACCCGAGCCGTCCCGGATGCAGCTTCTCTATGATGCGGGAGACACTCCAGCCTTCCATCCCTTTTCAGGCTCCGCTTATTTCTGTCCTTAGTTGCCCTCCAGTCTCTCACTGATTTTCAGCCTCCACGTTTCTCTAGCCTCTCCTTCCCCTCTGGCCTCGCACATCTTTCTGGCCTACGACACGTGATCAACCTCCACTTCTTTCTGGCCTCTAGCTGCCCTCCGGCCTCCCACCCCTTTTCGGCCTCCACTTTTTCCTGGCCTCTACCTCCCCTCCAGCCTCCCACCCCTTTGCGGCCTCCCACCCCTTTTCGGCCTCCACTTTTTCCTGGCCTCTACCTCCCCTCCGGCCTCCCACCCCTTTGCGGCCTCCCACCCCTTTGCGGCCTCCACTTTTTCCTGGCCTCTACCTCCCCTCCAGCCTCCCATTCCCTTTGCGGCCTCCCACCCCTTTTCGGCCTCCACTTTTTCCTGGCCTCTACCTCCCCTCCGGCCTCCCACCTCTTTGCGGCCTCCCACCCCTTTTCGGCCTCCACTTTTTCCTGGCCTCTACCTCCCCTCCGGCCTCCCACCCCTTTGCGGCCTCCCACCCCTTTTCGGCCTCCACTTTTTCCTGGCCTCTACCTCCCCTCCAGCCTCCCACCCCTTTGCGGCCTCCCACCCCTTGTCGGCCTCTTTTGACTCTGTAGTCACCGCAACAACAGTCTCTTTGTCCAGGACACACCTGTAGCCATCCCAGGATTTGTCTCCATGATCAAGGAAGACGTCTGGGATAGGACGGGACTCTCTCACTGATGGAACACCGTTTCTACTATTGGGTTGCCACTCTAGCCATTCCCCAGGTACATCCCCGTGATCCGGCAGAACTTTGGGAATGGAGGTGACTCTCTAACCGCGGGAGTACCATGTCTGTGAGCGGAACGCCACTCTAGCTGTCCCAGAAATATGTCTCAAAGATCCGGGAGGAGCTCTGGGATCAGAGGGGACTCTCTAGCCAAGGGAAAACAGTCTCTCTGACCGTAACGCCACTCTGGCTGTGCGGGAGGTATGTGTCTATGATGCCTGATGACTTCTGGGATCCGAGGGGATTCTCTACCCACCAGAACAGCGTCTCTGTGACCTGACCGCCACTCTCGATGTTTTGCAGGCGTGCCTCCACTATGTGGCAGGAATCCTGGCATCGTAGGTGACTCTCTAGCTCCCCGAAGGAAGTCTCTATGAGAGGAATACCCTTCTAGCTGTCCTGGAGGTATCTGTCTCTGATCCGGGAGGACTTCCTGGGTTGGAGGGGCCTCGCTAAGCACCGGAAGACTGTCTGTATGACAGGAATGGCACTCTAGCTGCCTGGGAGGTTATGCCTCTCTGATAGAGCGGGAGGAAAGCTCTCTTTGGAGCGGGGTCTCTATCTCCCCGAACACGGCCTGTATGACCGGAACGCCCGCCTAGCCGTCCTGGAGGTATGTCTCCAGGACATGGGAGGCCTTCCAGGACTGGAGGGGACTCTATAGCTGCTGGAACACCGTCTCGATGGCCGGAATGCCACTGTGGCCATCCTGGATGTGTATCTCCATGATGCGGGAGGACTTCGGGGATAGCGGGTGACTAAGTAACCGTGGGAAAACGGCCTCTATGACGGGAATGCCCCTCTAGCCCTGCCAGAGGTATGCCTCCAGGATCCGGGAGGACGTCTGGGATCACATGTGACTCTCTAGCGGTGCGAAAGCTGCCTCTATGGTCCAGAACGCCACTCTAGCCGTCCTGGATGTATGTCTCCATGATCGAGGTGGATTTCTGGGATGGGACGTGACCAGCTAGTTGCCGGACAACCCGCTCTATGACCAGAATGCCACTCAAGCCATTCAGCAGGTATGTCTCCGTGATGCAGGAGGATTTCTGGGATCGGAGACGACTCTCTAGCCATGGCAATACCCTCCCTGTATGCCGGAATGGCACTCTAGCCCTCCTGGATGGATGTCTTTGTGATGCGGGAGGACCTGCGTGTTTGGAACGGAGTCTCTAGGTGCTTTAACACCATCTCTCCCGCTGGAATGCCACGCTGGCTGTCTGGGAGGTCTGTGTGTATGATCTGCTTGGACTTCTGGGATGGGAGGGGACTCTCTGGCTGCGGGAACACTGTTTTCAACAATAGGAAGGCCTGTCTGGCCATCCCAGACGTATGTTTCTCTGATCTGGGAGGATTTCCGGGATCGCAGTGGAGTCTCCATCTGCCGCAACAGCATCTCTCTGATGAGAATGCCAGTCTATCCGTGCCGGAGGTATATCTCCGTGATCGGGAGGCCGTCTGAGAGCAGAGCGGAGTCTCCAGGCGCTGCACCACCATCTCTATGACTGGAATGCCACTCTAGCCCTGTGCGAGGTATGTCTCTCTAATCCCAGAGGACTTGCGGGAGCGGAAGGGACTCTGTAGGTGCCAGAACACCATTTCCACGAGCGGAATGCCACCCGAGCCGTCCCGGATGCAGCTTCTCTATGATGCGGGAGACACTCCAGCCTTCCATCCCTTTTCAGGCTCCGCTTATTTCTGTCCTTAGTTGCCCTCCAGTCTCTCACTGATTTTCAGCCTCCACGTTTCTCTAGCCTCTCCTTCCCCTCTGGCCTCGCACATCTTTCTGGCCTACGACACGCGATCAACCTCCACTTCTTTCTGGGCTCTAGGTGCCCTCAGGCCTCCCACCCCTTTTCGGCCTCCACTTTCTCCTGGCCTCTACCTCCCCTCCAGCCTCCCACCGCTTTGCGGCCTCCCACCCCTTTTCGGCCTCCACTTTTTCCTGGCCTCTACCTCCCCTCCAGCCTCCCACCCCTTTTCGGCCTCTTTTGACTCTGTAGTCACCGCAACAACAGTCTCTTTGTCCAGGACACACCTGTAGCCATCCCAGGATTTGTCTCCATGATCAAGGAGGACGTCTGGGATTGGACGGGACTCTCTCACTGATGGAACACCGTTTCTACTATTGGGTTGCCACTCTAGCCATTCCCCAGGTACATCCCCGTGATCCAGCAGAACTTTGGGAATGGAGGTGACTCTCTAACCACGGGAGTACCATGTCTATGAGCGGAACGCCACTCTAGCTGTCCCAGAAATATGTCTCAAAGATCCGGGAGGAGCTCTGGGATCAGAGGGGACTCTCTAGCCAAGGGAAAACAGTCTCTCTGACCGTAACGCCACTCTGGCTGTGCGGGAGGTATGTGTCTATGATGCCTGATGACTTCTGGGATCCGAGGGGATTCTCTACCCACCAGAACAGCGTCTCTGTGACCTGACCGCCACTCTCGATGTTTTGCAGGCGTGCCTCCACTATGTGGCAGGAATCCTGGCATCGTAGGTGACTCTCTAGCTCCCCGAAGGAAGTCTCTATGAGAGGAATACCCTTCTAGCTGTCCTGGAGGTATCTGTCTCTGATCCGGGAGGACTTCCTGGGTTGGAGGGGCCTCGCTAAGCACCGGAAGACTGTCTGTATGACAGGAATGGCACTCTAGCTGCCTGGGAGGTTATGCCTCTCTGATAGAGCGGGAGGAAAGCTCTCTTTGGAGCGGGGTCTCTATCTCCCCGAACACGGCCTGTATGACCGGAACGCCCGCCTAGCCGTCCTGGAGGTATGTCTCCAGGACATGGGAGGCCTTCCAGGACTGGAGGGGACTCTATAGCTGCTGGAACACCGTCTCGATGGCCGGAATGCCACTGTGGCCATCCTGGATGTGTATCTCCATGATGCGGGAGGACTTCGGGGATAGCGGGTGACTAAGTAACCGTGGGAAAACGGCCTCTATGACGGGAATGCCCCTCTAGCCCTGCCAGAGGTATGCCTCCAGGATCCGGGAGGACGTCTGGGATCACATGTGACTCTCTAGCGGTGCGAAAGCTGCCTCTATGGTCCAGAACGCCACTCTAGCCGTCCTGGATGTATGTCTCCATGATCGAGGTGGATTTCTGGGATGGGACGTGACCAGCTAGTTGCCGGACAACCCGCTCTATGACCAGAATGCCACTCAAGCCATTCAGCAGGTATGTCTCCGTGATGCAGGAGGATTTCTGGGATCGGAGACGACTCTCTAGCCATGGCAATACCCTCCCTGTATGCCGGAATGGCACTCTAGCCCTCCTGGATGGATGTCTTTGTGATGCGGGAGGACCTGCGTGTTTGGAACGGAGTCTCTAGGTGCTTTAACACCATCTCTCCCGCTGGAATGCCACGCTGGCTGTCTGGGAGGTCTGTGTGTATGATCTGCTTGGACTTCTGGGATGGGAGGGGACTCTCTGGCTGCGGGAACACTGTTTTCAACAATAGGAAGGCCTGTCTGGCCATCCCAGACGTATGTTTCTCTGATCTGGGAGGATTTCCGGGATCGCAGTGGAGTCTCCATCTGCCGCAACAGCATCTCTCTGATGAGAATGCCAGTCTATCCGTGCCGGAGGTATATCTCCGTGATCGGGAGGCCGTCTGAGAGCAGAGCGGAGTCTCCAGGCGCTGCACCACCATCTCTATGACTGGAATGCCACTCTAGCCCTGTGCGAGGTATGTCTCTCTAATCCCAGAGGACTTGCGGGAGCGGAAGGGACTCTGTAGGTGCCAGAACACCATTTCCACGAGCGGAATGCCACCCGAGCCGTCCCGGATGCAGCTTCTCTATGATGCGGGAGACACTCCAGCCTTCCATCCCTTTTCAGGCTCCGCTTATTTCTGTCCTTAGTTGCCCTCCAGTCTCTCACTGATTTTCAGCCTCCACGTTTCTCTAGCCTCTCCTTCCCCTCTGGCCTCGCACATCTTTCTGGCCTACGACACGCGATCAACCTCCACTTCTTTCTGGGCTCTAGGTGCCCTCAGGCCTCCCACCCCTTTTCGGCCTCCACTTTCTCCTGGCCTCTACCTCCCCTCCAGCCTCCCACCGCTTTGCGGCCTCCCACCCCTTTTCGGCCTCCACTTTTTCCTGGCCTCTACCTCCCCTCCAGCCTCCCACCCCTTTTCGGCCTCTTTTGACTCTGTAGTCACCGCAACAACAGTCTCTTTGTCCAGGACACACCTGTAGCCATCCCAGGATTTGTCTCCATGATCAAGGAGGACGTCTGGGATTGGACGGGACTCTCTCACTGATGGAACACCGTTTCTACTATTGGGTTGCCACTCTAGCCATTCCCCAGGTACATCCCCGTGATCCAGCAGAACTTTGGGAATGGAGGTGACTCTCTAACCACGGGAGTACCATGTCTATGAGCGGAACGCCACTCTAGCTGTCCCAGAAATATGTCTCAAAGATCCGGGAGGAGCTCTGGGATCAGAGGGGACTCTCTAGCCAAGGGAAAACAGTCTCTCTGACCGTAACGCCACTCTGGCTGTGCCGGAGGTATGTGTCTATGATGCCTGATGACTTCTGGGATCCGAGTGGATTCTCTACCCACCAGAACAGCGTCTCTGTGACCTGACCGCCACTCTCGATGTTTTGCAGGCATGCCTCCACAATGTGGCAGGAATCCTGGCATCGTAGGTGACTCTCTAGCTCCCCGAAGGAAGTCTCTATGAGAGGATTGCCATTCTAGCCGTCCTGGAGGTATCTGTCTCTGATCCGGGAGGACTTCCTGGGTTGGAGGGGCCTCGCTAAGCACCGGAAGACTGTCTCTATGACAGGAATGGCACTCTAGCTGCCTGGGAGGTTATGCCTCTATGATGCGGGAGGAAAGCTCTCTTTGGAGCGGGGTCTCTATCTCCCCGAACACGGCCTGTATGACCGGAACGCCCGCCTAGCCGTCCTGGAGGTATGTCTCCAGGACATGGGAGGCCTTCCAGGACTGGAGGGGACTCTATAGCTGCTGGAACACCGTCTCGATGGCCGGAATGCCACTGTGGCCATCCTGGATGTGTATCTCCATGATGCGGGAGGACTTCGGGGATAGCGGGCGACTAAGTAACCGTGGGAAAACGGCCTCTATGACGGGAATGCCCCTCTAGCCCTGCCAGAGGTATGCCTCCAGGATCCGGGAGGATGTCTGGGATCACATGTGACTCTCTAGCGGTGCGAAAGCTGCCTCTATGGTCCAGAACGCCACTCTAGCCGTCCTGGATGTATGTCTCCATGATCGAGGTGGATTTCTGGGATGGGACGTGACCAGCTAGTTGCCGGACAACCCGCTCTATGACCAGAATGCCACTCAAGCCATTCAGCAGGTATGTCTCCGTGATGCAGGAGGATTTCTGGGATCGGAGATGACTCTCTAGCCATGGCAATACCCTCCCTGTATGCCGGAATGGCACTCTAGCCCTCCTGGATGGATGTCTTTGTGATGCGGGAGGACCTGTGTGTTTGGAACGGAGTCTCTAGGTGCTTTGACACCATCTCTACCGCTGGAATGCCACGCTGGCTGTCTGGGAGGTCTGTGTGTATGATCTGCTTGGACTTCTGGGATGGGAGGGGACTCTCTGGCTGTGGGAACACTGTTTTCAACAATAGGACGGCCTGTCTGGCCATCCCAGACGTATGTTTCTCTGATCTGGGAGGATTTCCGGGATCGCAGTGGAGTGTCCATCTGCCGCAACAGCATCTCTCTGATGAGAATGGCAGTCTATCCATGCCGGAGGTATATCTCCGTGATCGGGAGGCCGTCTGAGAGCAGAGCGGAGTCTCCAGGCGCTGCAACACCATCTCTCTGACTGGAATGCCACTCTAGCCCTGTGCGAGGTATGTCTCTCTAATCCCAGAGGACTTGCGGGAGCGGAAGGGACTCTTTAGGTGCCAGAACACCATTTCCACGAGCGGAATGCCACCCGAGCCGTCCCGGATGCAGCTTCTCTATGATGCGGGAGACACTCCAGCCTTCCATCCCTTTTCAGGCTCCGCTTATTTCTGTCCTTAGTTGCCCTCCAGTCTCTCACTGATTTTCAGCCTCCACGTTTCTCTAGCCTCTCCTTCCCCTCTGGCCTCGCACATCTTTCTGGCCTACGACACGCGATCAACCTCCACTTCTTTCTGGGCTCTAGCTGCCCTCAGGCCTCCCACCCCTTTTCGGCCTCCACTTTCTCCTGGCCTCTACCTCCCCTCCAGCCTCCCACCGCTTTGCGGCCTCCCACCCCTTTTCGGCCTCCACTTTTTCCTGGCCTCTACCTCCCCTCCAGCCTCCCACCCCTTTTCGGCCTCTTTTGACTCTGTAGTCACCGCAACAACAGTCTCTTTGTCCAGGACACACCTGTAGCCATCCCAGGATTTGTCTCCATGATCAAGGAGGACGTCTGGGATTGGACGGGACTCTCTCACTGATGGAACACCGTTTCTACTATTGGGTTGCCACTCTAGCCATTCCCCAGGTACATCCCCGTGATCCGGCAGAACTTTGGGAATGGAGGTGACTCTCTAACCGCGGGAGTACCATGTCTGTGAGCGGAACGCCACTCTAGCTGTCCCAGAAATATGTCTCAAAGATCCGGGAGGAGCTCTGGGATCAGAGGGGACTCTCTAGCCAAGGGAAAACAGTCTCTCTGACCGTAACGCCACTCTGGCTGTGCCGGAGGTATGTGTCTATGATGCCTGATGACTTCTGGGATCCGAGTGGATTCTCTACCCACCAGAACAGCGTCTCTGTGACCTGACCGCCACTCTCGATGTTTTGCAGGCATGCCTCCACAATGTGGCAGGAATCCTGGCATCGTAGGTGACTCTCTAGCTCCCCGAAGGAAGTCTCTATGAGAGGATTGCCATTCTAGCCGTCCTGGAGGTATCTGTCTCTGATCCGGGAGGACTTCCTGGGTTGGAGGGGCCTCGCTAAGCACCGGAAGACTGTCTCTATGACAGGAATGGCACTCTAGCTGCCTGGGAGGTTATGCCTCTATGATGCGGGAGGAAAGCTCTCTTTGGAGCGGGGTCTCTATCTCCCCGAACACGGCCTGTATGACCGGAACGCCCGCCTAGCCGTCCTGGAGGTATGTCTCCAGGACATGGGAGGCCTTCCAGGACTGGAGGGGACTCTATAGCTGCTGGAACACCGTCTCGATGGCCGGAATGCCACTGTGGCCATCCTGGATGTGTATCTCCATGATGCGGGAGGACTTCGGGGATAGCGGGCGACTAAGTAACCGTGGGAAAACGGCCTCTATGACGGGAATGCCCCTCTAGCCCTGCCAGAGGTATGCCTCCAGGATCCGGGAGGATGTCTGGGATCACATGTGACTCTCTAGCGGTGCGAAAGCTGCCTCTATGGTCCAGAACGCCACTCTAGCCGTCCTGGATGTATGTCTCCATGATCGAGGTGGATTTCTGGGATGGGACGTGACCAGCTAGTTGCCGGACAACCCGCTCTATGACCAGAATGCCACTCAAGCCATTCAGCAGGTATGTCTCCGTGATGCAGGAGGATTTCTGGGATCGGAGATGACTCTCTAGCCATGGCAATACCCTCCCTGTATGCCGGAATGGCACTCTAGCCCTCCTGGATGGATGTCTTTGTGATGCGGGAGGACCTGTGTGTTTGGAACGGAGTCTCTAGGTGCTTTGACACCATCTCTACCGCTGGAATGCCACGCTGGCTGTCTGGGAGGTCTGTGTGTATGATCTGCTTGGACTTCTGGGATGGGAGGGGACTCTCTGGCTGTGGGAACACTGTTTTCAACAATAGGACGGCCTGTCTGGCCATCCCAGACGTATGTTTCTCTGATCTGGGAGGATTTCCGGGATCGCAGTGGAGTGTCCATCTGCCGCAACAGCATCTCTCTGATGAGAATGGCAGTCTATCCATGCCGGAGGTATATCTCCGTGATCGGGAGGCCGTCTGAGAGCAGAGCGGAGTCTCCAGGCGCTGCAACACCATCTCTCTGACTGGAATGCCACTCTAGCCCTGTGCGAGGTATGTCTCTCTAATCCCAGAGGACTTGCGGGAGCGGAAGGGACTCTTTAGGTGCCAGAACACCATTTCCACGAGCGGAATGCCACCCGAGCCGTCCCGGATGCAGCTTCTCTATGATGCGGGAGACACTCCAGCCTTCCATCCCTTTTCAGGCTCCGCTTATTTCTGTCCTTAGTTGCCCTCCAGTCTCTCACTGATTTTCAGCCTCCACGTTTCTCTAGCCTCTCCTTCCCCTCTGGCCTCGCACATCTTTCTGGCCTACGACACGCGATCAACCTCCACTTCTTTCTGGGCTCTAGCTGCCCTCAGGCCTCCCACCCCTTTTCGGCCTCCACTTTCTCCTGGCCTCTACCTCCCCTCCAGCCTCCCACCGCTTTGCGGCCTCCCACCCCTTTTCGGCCTCCACTTTTTCCTGGCCTCTACCTCCCCTCCAGCCTCCCACCCCTTTTCGGCCTCTTTTGACTCTGTAGTCACCGCAACAACAGTCTCTTTGTCCAGGACACACCTGTAGCCATCCCAGGATTTGTCTCCATGATCAAGGAGGACGTCTGGGATTGGACGGGACTCTCTCACTGATGGAACACCGTTTCTACTATTGGGTTGCCACTCTAGCCATTCCCCAGGTACATCCCCGTGATCCGGCAGAACTTTGGGAATGGAGGTGACTCTCTAACCGCGGGAGTACCATGTCTGTGAGCGGAACGCCACTCTAGCTGTCCCAGAAATATGTCTCAAAGATCCGGGAGGAGCTCTGGGATCAGAGGGGACTCTCTAGCCAAGGGAAAACAGTCTCTCTGACCGTAACGCCACTCTGGCTGTGCCGGAGGTATGTGTCTATGATGCCTGATGACTTCTGGGATCCGAGTGGATTCTCTACCCACCAGAACAGCGTCTCTGTGACCTGACCGCCACTCTCGATGTTTTGCAGGCATGCCTCCACAATGTGGCAGGAATCCTGGCATCGTAGGTGACTCTCTAGCTCCCCGAAGGAAGTCTCTATGAGAGGATTGCCATTCTAGCCGTCCTGGAGGTATCTGTCTCTGATCCGGGAGGACTTCCTGGGTTGGAGGGGCCTCGCTAAGCACCGGAAGACTGTCTCTATGACAGGAATGGCACTCTAGCTGCCTGGGAGGTTATGCCTCTATGATGCGGGAGGAAAGCTCTCTTTGGAGCGGGGTCTCTATCTCCCCGAACACGGCCTGTATGACCGGAACGCCCGCCTAGCCGTCCTGGAGGTATGTCTCCAGGACATGGGAGGCCTTCCAGGACTGGAGGGGACTCTATAGCTGCTGGAACACCGTCTCGATGGCCGGAATGCCACTGTGGCCATCCTGGATGTGTATCTCCATGATGCGGGAGGACTTCGGGGATAGCGGGCGACTAAGTAACTGTGGGAAAACGGCCTCTATGACGGGAATGCCCCTGTAGCCCTGCCAGAGGTATGCCTCCAGGATCCGGGAGGACGTCTGGGATCACATGTGACTCTCTAGCGGTGCGAAAGCTGCCTCTATGGTCCAGAACGCCACTCTAGCCGTCCTGGATGTATGTCTCCATGATCGAGGTGGATTTCTGGGATGGGACGTGACCAGCTAGTTGCTGGACAACCCGCTCTATGACCACAATGCCACTCAAGCCATTCAGCAGGTATGTCTCCGTGATGCAGGAGGATTTCTGGGATCGGAGACGACTCTCTAGCCATGGCAATACCCTCCCTGTATGCCGGAATGGCACTCTAGCCCTCCTGGATGGATGTCTTTGTGATGCGGGAGGACCTGTGTGTTTGGAACGGAGTCTCTAGGTGCTTTGACACCATCTCTACCGCTGGAATGCCACGCTGGCTGTCTGGGAGGTCTGTGTGTATGATCTGCTTGGACTTCTGGGATGGGAGGGGACTCTCTGGCTGTGGGAACACTGTTTTCAACAATAGGACGGCCTGTCTGGCCATCCCAGACGTATGTTTCTCTGATCTGGGAGGATTTCCGGGATCGCAGTGGAGTGTCCATCTGCCGCAACAGCATCTCTCTGATGAGAATGGCAGTCTATCCATGCCGGAGGTATATCTCCGTGATCGGGAGGCCGTCTGAGAGCAGAGCGGAGTCTCCAGGCGCTGCAACACCATCTCTCTGACTGGAATGCCACTCTAGCCCTGTGCGAGGTATGTCTCTCTAATCCCAGAGGACTTGCGGGAGCGGAAGGGACTCTGTAGGTGCCAGAACACCATTTCCACGAGCGGAATGCCACCCGAGCCGTCCCGGATGCAGCTTCTCTATGATGCGGGAGACACTCCAGCCTTCCATCCCTTTTCAGGCTCCGCTTATTTCTGTCCTTAGTTGCCCTCCAGTCTCTCACTGATTTTCAGCCTCCACGTTTCTCTAGCCTCTCCTTCCCCTCTGGCCTCGCACATCTTTCTGGCCTACGACACGTGATCAACCTCCACTTCTTTCTGGCCTCTAGCTGCCCTCCGGCCTCCCACCCCTTTTCGGCCTCCACTTTTTCCTGGCCTCTACCTCCCCTCCAGCCTCCCACCCCTTTGCGGCCTCCCACCCCTTTTCGGCCTCCACTTTTTCCTGGCCTCTACCTCCCCTCCGGCCTCCCACCCCTTTGCGGCCTCCCACCCCTTTGCGGCCTCCACTTTTTCCTGGCCTCTACCTCCCCTCCAGCCTCCCACCCCTTTGCGGCCTCCCACCCCTTGGCGGCCTCCCACCCATTTTCGGCCTCTTTTGACTCTGTAGTCACTGCAACAACAGTCTCTTTGTCCAGGACAGACCTGTAGCCATCCCAGGATTTGTCTCCATGATCAAGGAGGACGTCTGGGATAGGACGGGACTCTCTCACTGATGGAACACCGTTTCTACTATTGGGTTGCCACTCTAGCCATTCCCCAGGTACATCCCCGTGATCCGGCAGAACTTTGGGAATGGAGGTGACTCTCTAACCGCGGGAGTACCATGTCTGTGAGCGGAACGCCACTCTAGCTGTCCCAGAAATACGTCTCAAAGATCCGGGAGGAGCTCTGGGATCAGAGGGGACTCTCTAGCCAAGGGAAAACAGTCTCTCTGACCGTAACGCCACTCTGGCTGTGCCGGAGGTATGTGTCTATGATGCCTGATGACTTCTGGGATCCGAGGGGATTCTCTACCCACCAGAACAGCGTCTCTGTGACCTGACCGCCACTCTCGATGTTTTGCAGGCGTGCCTCCACAATGTGGCAGGAATCCTGGCATCGTAGGTGACTCTCTAGCTCCCCGAAGGAAGTCTCTATGAGAGGAATGCCATTCTAGCTGTCCTGGAGGTATCTGTCTCTGATCCGGGAGGACTTCCTGGGTTGGAGGGGCCTCGCTAAGCACCGGAAGACTGTCTCTATGACAGGAATGGCACTCTAGCTGCCTGGGAGGTTATGCCTCTCTGATAGAGCGGGAGGAAAGCTCTCTTTGGAGCGGGGTCTCTATCTCCCCGAACACGGCCTGTATGACCGGAACGCCCGCCTAGCCGTCCTGGAGGTATGTCTCCAGGACATGGGAGGCCTTCCAGGACTGGAGGGGACTCTATAGCTGCTGGAACACCGTCTCGATGGCCGGAATGCCACTGTGGCCATCCTGGATGTGTATCTCCATGATGCGGGAGGACTTCGGGGATAGCGGGCGAGTAAGTAACCGTGGGAAAACGGCCTCTATGACGGGAATGCCCCTGTAGCCCTGCCAGAGGTATGCCTCCAGGATCCGGGAGGACGTCTGGGATCACATGTGACTCTCTAGCGGTGCGAAAGCTGCCTCTATGGTCCAGAACGCCACTCTAGCCGTCCTGGATGTATGTCTCCATGATCGAGGTGGATTTCTGGGATGGGACGTGACCAGCTAGTTGCCGGACAACCCGCTCTATGACCAGAATGCCACTCAAGCCATTCAGCAGGTATGTCTCCGTGATGCAGGAGGATTTCTGGGATCGGAGACGACTCTCTAGCCATGGCAATACCCTCCCTGTATGCCGGAATGGCACTCTAGCCCTCCTGGATGGATGTCTTTGTGATGCGGGAGGACCTGCGTGTTTGGAACGGAGTCTCTAGGTGCTTTGACACCATCTCTTCCGCTAGAATGCCACGCTGGCTGTCTGGGAGGTCTGTGTGTATGATCTGCTTGGACTTCTGGGATGGGAGGGGACTCTCTGGCTGCGGGAACACTGTTTTCAACAATAGGAAGGCCTGTCTGGCCATCCCAGACGTATGTTTCTCTGATCTGGGAGGATTTCCGGGATCGCAGTGGAGTCTCCATCTGCCGCAACAGCATCTCTCTGATGAGAATGCCAGTCTATCCATGCCGGAGGTATATCTCCGTGATCGGGAGGCCGTCTGAGAGCAGAGCGGAGTCTCCAGGCGCTGCACCACCATCTCTATGACTGGAATGCCACTCTAGCCCTGTGCGAGGTATGTCTCTCTAATCCCAGAGGACTTGCGGGAGCGGAAGGGACTCTTTAGGTGCCAGAACACCATTTCCACGAGCGGAATGCCACCCGAGCCGTCCCGGATGCAGCTTCTCTATGATGCGGGAGACACTCCAGCCTTCCATCCCTTTTCAGGCTCCGCTTATTTCTGTCCTTAGTTGCCCTCCAGTCTCTCACTGATTTTCAGCCTCCACGTTTCTCTAGCCTCTCCTTCCCCTCTGGCCTCGCACATCTTTCTGGCCTACGACACGCCATCAACCTCCACTTCTTTCTGGCCTCTAGCTGCCCTCCGGCCTCCCACCCCTTTTCGGCCTCCACTTTCTCCTGGCCTCTACCTCCCCTCCAGCCTCCCACCGCTTTGCGGCCTCCCACCCCTTTTCGGCCTCCACTTTTTCCTGGCCTCTACCTCCCCTCCAGCCTCCCACCCCTTTTCGGCCTCTTTTGACTCTGTAGTCACCGCAACAACAGTCTCTTTGTCCAGGACACACCTGTAGCCATCCCAGGATTTGTCTCCATGATCAAGGAGGACGTCTGGGATTGGACGGGACTCTCTCACTGATGGAACACCGTTTCTACGATTGGGTTGCCACTCTAGCCATTCCCCAGGTACATCCCCGTGTTCCGGCAGAACTTTGGGAATGGAGGTGACTCTCTAACCGCGGGAGTACCATGTCTGTGAGCGGAACGCCACTCTAGCTGTCCCAGAAATATGTCTCAAAGATCCGGGAGGAGCTCTGGGATCAGAGGGGAATCTCTAGCCAAGGGAAAACAGTCTCTCTGACCGTAACGCCACTGTGGCTGTGCCGGAGGTATGTGTCTATGATGCCTGATGACTTCTGGGATCCGAGTGGATTCTCTACCCACCAGAACAGCGTCTCTGTGACCTGACCGCCACTCTCGATGTTTTGCAGGCGTGCCTCCACGATGTGGCAGGAATCCTGGCATCGTAGGTGACTCTCTGGCTCCCCGAAGGAAGTCTCTATGAGAGGATTGCCATTCTAGCCGTCCTGGAGGTATCTGTCTCTGATCCGGGAGGACTTCCTGGGTTGGAGGGGCCTCGCTAAGCACCGGAAGACTGTCTCTATGACAGGAATGGCACTCTAGCTGCCTGGGAGGTTATGCCTCTCTGATAGAGCGGGAGGAAAGCTCTCTTTGGAGCGGGGTCTCTATCTCCCCGAACACGGCCTGTATGACCGGAACGCCCGCCTAGCCGTCCTGGAGGTATGTCTCCAGGACATGGGAGGCCTTCCAGGACTGGAGGGGACTCTATAGCTGCTGGAACACCGTCTCGATGGCCGGAATGCCACTGTGGCCATCCTGGATGTGTATCTCCATGATGCGGGAGGACTTCGGGGATAGCGGGCGACTAAGTAACCGTGGGAAAACGGCCTCTATGACGGGAATGCCCCTCTAGCCCTGCCAGAGGTATGCCTCCAGGATCCGGGAGGACGTCTGGGATCACATGTGACTCTCTAGCGGTGCGAAAGCTGCCTCTATGGTCCAGAACGCCACTCTAGCCGTCCTGGATGTATGTCTCCATGATCGAGGTGGATTTCTGGGATGGGACGTGACCAGCTAGTTGCCGGACAACCCGCTCTATGACCAGAATGCCACTCAAGCCATTCAGCAGGTATGTCTCCGTGATGCAGGAGGATTTCTGGGATCGGAGACGACTCTCTAGCCATGGCAATACCCTCCCTGTATGCCGGAATGGCACTCTAGCCCTCCTGGATGGATGTCTTTGTGATGCGGGAGGACCTGCGTGTTTGGAACGGAGTCTCTAGGTGCTTTGACACCATCTCTCCCGCTGGAATGCCACGCTGGCTGTCTGGGAGGTCTGTGTGTATGATCTGCTTGGACTTCTGGGATGGGAGGGGACTCTCTGGCTGCGGGAACACTGTTTTCAACAATAGGAAGGCCTGTCTGGCCATCCCAGACGTATGTTTCTCTGATCTGGGAGGATTTCCGGGATCGCAGTGGAGTCTCCATCTGCCGCAACAGCATCTCTCTGATGAGAATGCCAGTCTATCCATGCCGGAGGTATATCTCCGTGATCGGGAGGCCGTCTGAGAGCAGAGCGGAGTCTCCAGGCGCTGCACCACCATCTCTATGACTGGAATGCCACTCTAGCCCTGTGCGAGGTATGTCTCTCTAATCCCAGAGGACTTGCGGGAGCGGAAGGGACTCTGTAGGTGCCAGAACACCATTTGCACGAGCGGAATGCCACCCGAGCCGTCCCGGATGCAGCTTCTCTATGATGCGGGAGACACTCCAGCCTTCCATCCCTTTTCAGGCTCCGCTTATTTCTGTCCTTAGTTGCCCTCCAGTCTCTCACTGATTTTCAGCCTCCACGTTTCTCTAGCCTCTCCTTCCCCTCTGGCCTCGCACATCTTTCTGGCCTACGACACGCCATCAACCTCCACTTCTTTCTGGCCTCTAGCTGCCCTCCGGCCTCCCACCCCTTTTCGGCCTCCACTTTCTCCTGGGCTCTACCTCCCCTCCAGCCTCCCACCGCTTTGCGGCCTCCCACCCCTTTTCGGCCTCCACTTTTTCCTGGCCTCTACCTCCCCTCCAGCCTCCCACCCCTTTTCGGCCTCTTTTGACTCTGTAGTCACCGCAACAACAGTCTCTTTGTCCAGGACACACCTGTAGCCATCCCAGGATTTGTCTCCATGATCAAGGAGGACGTCTGGGATTGGACGGGACTCTCTCACTGATGGAACACCGTTTCTACGATTGGGTTGCCACTCTAGCCATTCCCCAGGTACATCCCCGTGTTCCGGCAGGACTTTGGGAATGGAGGTGACTCTCTAACCGCGGGAGTACCATGTCTGTGAGCGGAACGCCACTCTAGCTGTCCCAGAAATATGTCTCAAAGATCCGGGAGGAGCTCTGGGATCAGAGGGGAATCTCTAGCCAAGGGAAAACAGTCTCTCTGACCGTAACGCCACTGTGGCTGTGCCGGAGGTATGTGTCTATGATGCCTGATGACTTCTGGGATCCGAGGGGATTCTCTACCCACCAGAACAGCGTCTCTGTGACCTGACCGCCACTCTCGATGTTTTGCAGGCGTGCCTCCACAATGTGGCAGGAATCCTGGCATCGTAGGTGACTCTCTGGCTCCCCGAAGGAAGTCTCTATGAGAGGATTGCCATTCTAGCCGTCCTGGAGGTATCTGTCTCTGATCCGGGAGGACTTCCTGGGTTGGAGGGGCCTCGCTAAGCACCGGAAGACTGTCTCTATGACAGGAATGGCACTCTAGCTGCCTGGGAGGTTATGCCTCTCTGATAGAGCGGGAGGAAAGCTCTCTTTGGAGCGGGGTCTCTATCTCCCGGAACACGGCCTGTATGACCGGAACGCCCGCCTAGCTGTCCTGGAGGTATGTCTCCAGGACATGGGAGGCCTTCCAGGACTGGAGGGGACTCTATAGCTGCTGGAACACCGTCTCGATGGCCGGAATGCCACTGTGGCCGTCCTGGATGTGTATCTCCATGATGCGGGAGGACTTCGGGGATAGCGGGCGAGTAAGTAACCGTGGGAAAACGGCCTCTATGACGGGAATGCCCCTCTAGCCCTGCCAGAGGTATGCCTCCAGGATCCGGGAGGACGTCTGGGATCACATGTGACTCTCTAGCGGTGCGAAAGCTGCCTCTATGGTCCAGAACGCCACTCTAGCCGTCCTGGATGTATGTCTCCATGATCGAGGTGGATTTCTGGGATGGGACGTGACCAGCTAGTTGCCGGACAACCCGCTCTATGACCAGAATGCCACTCAAGCCATTCAGCAGGTATGTCTCCGTGATGCAGGAGGATTTCTGGGATCGGAGACGACTCTCTAGCCATGGCAATACCCTCCCTGTATGCCGGAATGGCACTCTAGCCCTCCTGGATGGATGTCTTTGTGATGCGGGAGGACCTGCGTGTTTGGAACGGAGTCTCTAGGTGCTTTGACACCATCTCTACGGCTGGAATGCCACGCTGGCTGTCTGGGAGGTCTGTGTGTATGATCTGCTTCGACTTCTGGGATGGGAGGGGACTCTCTGGCTGCGGGAACACTGTTTTCAACAATAGGAAGGCCTGTCTGGCCATCCCAGACGTATGTTTCTCTGATCTGGGAGGATTTCCGGGATTGCAGTGGAGACTCCATCTGCCGCAACAGCATCTCTCTGATGAGAATGGCAGTCTATCCATGCCGGAGGTATATCTCCGTGATCGGGAGGCCGTCTGAGAGCAGAGCGGAGTCTCCAGGCGCTGCACCACCATCTCTATGACTGGAATGCCACTCTAGCCCTGTGCGAGGTATGTCTCTCTAATCCCAGAGGACTTGCGGGAGCGGAAGGGACTCTGTAGGTGCCAGAACACCATTTCCACGAGCGGAATGCCACCCGAGCCGTCCCGGATGCAGCTTCTCTATGATGCGGGAGACACTCCAGCCTTCCATCCCTTTTCAGGCTCCGCTTATTTCTGTCCTTAGCTGCCCTCCAGTCTCTCACTGATTTTCAGCCTCCACGTTTCTCTAGCCTCTCCTTCCCCTCTGGCCTCGCACATCTTTCTGGCCTACGACACGCCATCAACCTCCACTTCTTTCTGGCCTCTAGCTGCCCTCCGGCCTCCCACCCCTTTTCGGCCTCCACTTTTTCCTGGCCTCTACCTCCCCTCCGGCCTCCCACCCCTTTGCGGCCTCCCACCCCTTTTCGGCCTCCACTTTTTCCTGGCCTCTACCTCCCCTCCAGCCTCCCACCCCTTTGCGGCCTCCCACCACTTTGCGGCCTCTTTTGACTCTGTAGTCACCGCAACAACAGTCTCTTTGTCCAGGACAGACCTGTAGCCATCCCAGGATTTGTCTCCATGATCAAGGAGGACGTCTGGTATAGGACGGGACTCTCTCACTGATGGAACACCGTTTCTACGATTGGGTTGCCACTCTAGCCATTCCCCAGGTACATCCCCGTGATCCGGCAGAACTTTGGGAATGGAGGTGACTCTCTAACCGCGGGAGTACCATGTCTGTGAGCGGAACGCCACTCTAGCTGTCCCAGAAATACGTCTCAAAGATCCGGGAGGAGCTCTGGGATCAGAGGGGACTCTCTAGCCAAGGGAAAACAGTCTCTCTGACCGTAACGCCACTGTGGCTGTGCCGGAGGTATGTGTCTATGATGCCTGATGACTTCTGGGATCCGAGGGGATTCTCTACCCACCAGAACAGCGTCTCTGTGACCTGACCGCCACTCTCGATGTTTTGCAGGCGTGCCTCCACAATGTGGCAGGAATCCTGGCATCGTAGGTGACTCTCTAGCTCCCCGAAGGAAGTCTCTATGAGAGGAATGCCATTCTAGCCGTCCTGGAGGTATCTGTCTCTTATCCGGGAGGACTTCCTGGGTTGGAGGGGCCTCGCTAAGCACCGGAAGACTGTCTCTATGACAGGAATGGCACTCTAGCTGCCTGGGAGGTTATGCCTCTCTGATAGAGCGGGAGGAAAGCTCTCTTTGGAGCGGGGTCTCTATCTCCCCGAACACGGCCTGTATGACCGGGACGCCCGCCTAGCCGTCCTGGAGGTATGTCTCCAGGACATGGGAGGCCTTCCAGGACTGGAGGGGACTCTATAGCTGCTGGAACACCGTCTCGATGGCCGGAATGCCACTGTGGCCATCCTGGATGTGTATCTCCATGATGCGGGAGGACTTCGGGGATAGCGGGCGAGTAAGTAACCGTGGGAAAACGGCCTCTATGACGGGAATGCCCCTCTAGCCCTGCCAGAGGTATGCCTCCAGGATCCGGGAGGATGTCTGGGATCACATGTGACTCTCTAGCAGTGCGAAAGCTGCCTCTATGGTCCAGAACGCCACTCTAGCCGTCCTGGATGTATGTCTCCATGATCGAGGTGGATTTCTGGGATGGGACGTGACCAGCTAGTTGCCGGACAACCCGCTCTATGACCAGAATGCCACTCAAGCCATTCAGCAGGTATGTCTCCGTGATGCAGGAGGATTTCTGGGATCGGAGACGACTCTCTAGCCATGGCAATACCCTCCCTGTATGCCGGAATGGCACTCTAGCCCTCCTGGATGGATGTCTTTGTGATGCGGGAGGACCTGCGTGTTTGGAACGGAGTCTCTAGGTGCTTTGACACCATCTCTCCCGCTGGAATGCCACGCTGGCTGTCTGGGAGGTCTGTGTGTATGATCTGCTTGGACTTCTGGGATGGGAGGGGACTCTCTGGCTGCGGGAACACTGTTTTCAACAATAGGAAGGCCTGTCTGGCCATCCCAGACGTATGTTTCTCTGATCTGGGAGGATTTCCGGGATCGCAGTGGAGTCTCCATCTGCCGCAACAGCATCTCTCTGATGAGAATGCCAGTCTATCCAGGCCGGAGGTATATCTCCGTGATCGGGAGGCCGTCTGAGAGCAGAGCGGAGTCTCCAGGCGCTGCAACACCATCTCTATGACTGGAATGCCACTCTAGCCCTGTGCGAGGTATGTCTCTCTAATCCCAGAGGACTTGCGGGAGCGGAAGGGACTCTGTAGGTGCCAGAACACCATTTCCACGAGTGAAATGCCACCCGAGCCGTCCCGGATGCAGCTTCTCTATGATGCGGGAGACACTCCAGCCTTCCATCCCTTTTCAGGCTCTGCTTATTTCTGTCCTTAGTTGCCCTCCAGTCTCTCACTGATTTTCAGCCTCCACGTTTCTCTAGCCTCTCCTTCCCCTCTGGCCTCGCACATCTTTCTGGCCTACGACACGTGATCAACCTCCACTTCTTTCTGGCCTCTAGCTG
The DNA here is from genome assembly GCF_964289735.1 of Phaethon aethereus. Classification (NCBI taxonomy): domain Eukaryota; kingdom Metazoa; phylum Chordata; class Aves; order Phaethontiformes; family Phaethontidae; genus Phaethon; species Phaethon aethereus. The sequence goes on along the minus strand of NW_028113927.1, from coordinate 55,864 downwards.
CCCTCCGGCCTCCCACCCCTTTTCGGCCTCCACTTTTTCCTGGCCTCTACCTCCCCTCCAGCCTCCCACCCCTTTTCGGCCTCCACTTTTTCCTGGCCTCTACCTCCCCTCCAGCCTTCCACCCCTTTGCGGCCTCCCACCCCTTTGCGGCCTCCACTTTTTCCTGGCCTCTACCTCCCCTCCAGCCTCCCACCCCTTGGCGGCCTCTTTTGACTCTGTAGTCACCGCAACAACAGTCTCTTTGTCCAGGACACACCTGTAGCCATCCCAGGATTTGTCTCCATGATCAAGGAGGACGTCTGGGATTGGACGGGACTCTCTCACTGATGGAACACCGTTTCTACGATTGGGTTGCCACTCTAGCCATTCCCCAGGTACATCCCCGTGATCCGGCAGAACTTTGGGAATGGAGGTGACTCTCTAACCGCGGGAGTACCATGTCTATGAGCGGAACGCCACTCTAGCTGTCCCAGAAATATGTCTCAAAGATCCAGGAGGAGCTCTGGGATCAGAGGGGACTCTCTAGCCAAGGGAAAACAGTCTCTCTGACCGTAACGCCACTCTGGCTGTGCCTGAGGTATGTGTCTATGATGCCTGATGACTTCTGGGATCCGAGTGGATTCTCTACCCACCAGAACAGCGTCTCTGTGACCTGACCGCCACTCTCGATGTTTTGCAGGCGTGCCTCCACGGTGTGGCAGGAATCCTGGCATCGTAGGTGACTCTCTGGCTCCCCGAAGGAAGTCTCTATGAGAGGAATGCCATTCTAGCCGTCCTGGAGGTATCTGTCTCTGATCCGGGAGGACTTCCTGGGTTGGAGGGGCCTCGCTAAGCACCGGAAGACTGTCTCTATGACAGGAATGGCACTCTAGCTGCCTGGGAGGTTATGCCTCTATGATGCGGGAGGAAAGCTCTCTTTGGAGCGGGGTCTCTATCTCCCCGAACACGGCCTGTATGACCGGAACGCCCGCCTAGCCGTCCTGGAGGTATGTCTCCAGGACATGGGAGGCCTTCCAGGACTGGAGGGGACTCTATAGCTGCTGGAACACCGTCTCGATGGCCGGAATGCCACTGTGGCCATCCTGGATGTGTATCTCCATGATGCGGGAGGACTTCGGGGATAGCAGGCAACTAACTAACCGTGGGAAAACGACCTCTGTGACGGGAATGCCCCTCTAGCCCTGCCAGAGGTATGCCTCCAGGATCCGGGAGGACGTCTGGGATCACATGTGACTCTCTAGCGGTGCGAAAGCTGCCTCTATGGTCCAGAACGCCACTCTAGCCGTCCTGGATGTATGTCTCCATGATCGAGGTGGATTTCTGGGATGGGACGTGACCAGCTAGTTGCCGGACAACCCGCTCTATGACCAGAATGCCACTCAAGCCATTCAGCAGGTATGTCTCCGTGACGCAGGAGGATTTCTGGGATTGGTGACGACTCTCTAGCCATGGCAATACCCTCCCTGTATGCCGGAATGGCACTCTAGCCCTCCTGGATGGATGTCTTTGTGATGCGGGAGGACCTGCGTGTTTGGAACGGAGTCTCTAGGTGCTTTGACACCATCTCTACCGCTGGAATGCCACGCTGGCTGTCTGGGAGGTCTGTGTGTATGATCTGCTTGGACTTCTGGGATGGGAGGGGACTCTCTGGCTGTGGGAACACTGTTTTCAACGATAGGAAGGCCTGTCTGGCCATCCCAGACGTATGTTTCTCTGATCTGGGAGGATTTCCGGGATCGCAGTGGAGAATCCATCTGCCGCAACAGCATCTCTCTGATGAGAATGCCAGTCTATCCATGCCGGAGGTATATCTCCGTGATTGGGAGGCCGTCTGAGAGCAGAGCGGAGTCTCCAGGCGCTGCAACACCATCTCTATGACTGGAATGCCACTCTAGCCCTGTGCGAGGTATGTCTCTCTAATCCCAGAGGACTTGCGGGAGCGGAAGGGACTCTGTAGGTGCCAGAACACCATTTCCACGAGCGGAATGCCACCCGAGCCGTCCCGGATGCAGCTTCTCTATGATGCGGGAGACACTCCAGCCTTCCATCCCTTTTCAGGCTCTGCTTATTTCTGTCCTTAGTTGCCCTCCAGTCTCTCACTGATTTTCAGCCTCCACGTTTCTCTAGCCTCTCCTTCCCCTCTGGCCTCGCACATCTTTCTGGCCTACGACACGCCATCAACCTCCACTTCTTTCTGGCCTCTAGCTGCCCTCCGGCCTCCCACCCCTTTTTGGCCTCCACTTTTTCCTGGCCTCTACCTCCCCTCCAGCCTCCCACCCCTTTGTGGCCTCCCACCCCTTTTCGGCCTCCAATTTTTCCTGGCCTCTACCTCCCCTCCGGCCTCCCACCCCTTTGCGGCCTCCCACCCCTTTGCGGCCTCCCACCCCTTTGCGGCCTCCACTTTTTCCTGGCCTCTACCTCCCCTCCAGCCTCCCACCCCTTTGCGGCCTCTTTTGACTCTGTAGTCACCGCAACAACAGTCTCTTTGTCCAGGACACACCTGTAGCCATCCCAGGATTTGTCTCCATGATCAAGGAGGATGTCTGGGATAGGACGGGACTCTCTCACTGATGGAACACCGTTTCTACGATTGGGTTGCCACTCTAGCCATTCCCCAGGTACATCCCCGTGATCCAGCAGAACTTTGGGAATGGAGGTGACTCTCTAACCACGGGAGTACCATGTCTGTGAGCGGAACGCCACTCTAGCTGTCCCAGAAATACGTCTCAAAGATCCGGGAGGAGCTCTGGGATCAGAGGGGACTCTCTAGCCAAGGGAAAACAGTCTCTCTGACCGTAACGCCACTCTGGCTGTGCCGGAGGTATGTGTCTATGATGCCTGATGACTTCTGGGATCCGAGGGGATTCTCTACCCACCAGAACAGCGTCTCTGTGACCTGACCGCCACTCTCGATGTTTTGCAGGCGTGCCTCCACGGTGTGGCAGGAATCCTGGCATCGTAGGTGACTCTCTGGCTCCCCGAAGGAAGTCTCTATGAGAGGAATGCCATTCTAGCCGTCCTGGAGGTATCTGTCTCTGATCCGGGAGGACTTCCTGGGTTGGAGGGGCCTTGCTAAGCACCGGAAGACTGTCTCTATGACAGGAATGGCACTCTAGCTGCCTGGGAGGTTATGCCTCTCTGATAGAGCGGGAGGAAAGCTCTCTTTGGAGCGGGGTCTCTATCTCCCCGAACACGGCCTGTATGACCGGAACGCCCGCCTAGCCGTCCTGGAGGTATGTCTCCAGGACATGGGAGGCCTTCCAGGACTGGAGGGGACTCTATAGCTGCTGGAACACCGTCTCGATGGCCGGAATGCCACTGTGGCCATCCTGGATGTGTATCTCCATGATGCGGGAGGACTTCGGGGATAGCGGGCGAGTAAGTAACCGTGGGAAAACGGCCTCTATGACGGGAATGCCCCTCTAGCCCTGCCAGAGGTATGCCTCCAGGATCCGGGAGGACGTCTGGGATCACATGTGACTCTCTAGCGGTGCGAAAGCTGCCTCTATGGTCCAGAACGCCACTCTAGCCGTCCTGGATGTATGTCTCCATGATCGAGGTGGATTTCTGGGATGGGACGTGACCAGCTAGTTGCCGGACAACCCGCTCTATGACCACAATGCCACTCAAGCCATTCAGCAGGTATGTCTCCGTGATGCAGGAGGATTTCTGGGATCGGAGACGACTCTCTAGCCATGGCAATACCCTCCCTGTATGCCGGAATGGCACTCTAGCCCTCCTGGATGGATGTCTTTGTGATGCGGGAGGACCTGCGTGTTTGGAACGGAGTCTCTAGGTGCTTTGACACCATCTCTCCCGCTGGAATGCCACGCTGGCTGTCTGGGAGGTCTGTGTGTATGATCTGCTTGGACTTCTGGGATGGGAGGGGACTCTCTGGCTGTGGGAACACTGTTTTCAACGATAGGAAGGCCTGTCTGGCCATCCCAGACGTATGTTTCTCTGATCTGGGAGGATTTCTGGGATCGCAGTGGAGTCTCCATCTGCCGCAACAGCATGTCTCTGATGAGAATGCCAGTCTATCCATGCCGGAGGTATATCTCCATGATCGGGAGGCCGTCTGAGAGCAGAGCGGAGTCTCCAGGCGCTGCAACACCATCTCTATGACTGGAATGCCACTCTAGCCCTGTGCGAGGTATGTCTCTCTAATCCCAGAGGACTTGCGGGAGCGGAAGGGACTCTGTAGGTGCCAGAACACCATTTCCACGAGCGGAATGCCACCCGAGCCGTCCCGGATGCAGCTTCTCTATGATGCGGGAGACACTCCAGCCTTCCATCCCTTTTCAGGCTCTGCTTATTTCTGTCCTTAGTTGCCCTCCAGTCTCTCACTGATTTTCAGCCTCCACGTTTCTCTAGCCTCTCCTTCCCCTCTGGCCTCGCACATCTTTCTGGCCTACGACACGCCATCAACCTCCACTTCTTTCTGGCCTCTAGCTCCCCTCCAGCCTCCCACCCCTTTGTGGCCTCCCACCCCTTTTCGGCCTCCACTTTTTCCTGGCCTCTACCTCCCCTCCGGCCTCCCACCCCTTTGCGGCCTCCCACCCCTTTGCGGCCTCCACTTTTTCCTGGCCTCTACCTCCCCTCCAGCCTCCCACCCCTTTGCGGCCTCCCACCCCTTTGCGGCCTCTTTTGACTCTGTAGTCACCGCAACAACAGTCTCTTTGTCCAGGACACACCTGTAGCCATCCCAGGATTTGTCTCCATGATCAAGGAGGATGTCTGGGATAGGACGGGACTCTCTCACTGATGGAACACCGTTTCTACGATTGGGTTGCCACTCTAGCCATTCCCCAGGTACATCCCCGTGATCCAGCAGAACTTTGGGAATGGAGGTGACTCTCTAACCACGGGAGTACCATGTCTGTGAGCGGAACGCCACTCTAGCTGTCCCAGAAATACGTCTCAAAGATCCGGGAGGAGCTCTGGGATCAGAGGGGACTCTCTAGCCAAGGGAAAACAGTCTCTCTGACCGTAACGCCACTCTGGCTGTGCCGGAGGTATGTGTCTATGATGCCTGATGACTTCTGGGATCCGAGGGGATTCTCTACCCACCAGAACAGCGTCTCTGTGACCTGACCGCCACTCTCGATGTTTTGCAGGCGTGCCTCCACGGTGTGGCAGGAATCCTGGCATCGTAGGTGACTCTCTGGCTCCCCGAAGGAAGTCTCTATGAGAGGAATGCCATTCTAGCCGTCCTGGAGGTATCTGTCTCTGATCCGGGAGGACTTCCTGGGTTGGAGGGGCCTCGCTAAGCACCGGAAGACTGTCTCTATGACAGGAATGGCATTCTAGCTGCCTGGGAGGTTATGCCTCTATGATGCGGGAGGAAAGCTCTCTTTGGAGCGGGGTCTCTATCTCCCCGAACACGGCCTGTATGACCGGAACGCCCGCCTAGCCGTCCTGGAGGTATGTCTCCAGGACATGGGAGGCCTTCCAGGACTGGAGGGGACTCTATAGCTGCTGGAACACCGTCTCGATGGCCGGAATGCCACTGTGGCCATCCTGGATGTGTATCTCCATGATGCGGGAGGACTTCGGGGATAGCGGGCAACTAACTAACCGTGGGAAAACGACCTCTATGACGGGAATGCCCCTCTAGCCCTGCCAGAGGTATGCCTCCAGGATCCGGGAGGACGTCTGGGATCACATGTGACTCTCTAGCGGTGCGAAAGCTGCCTCTATGGTCCAGAACGCCACTCTAGCCGTCCTGGATGTATGTCTCCATGATCGAGGTGGATTTCTGGGATGGGACGTGACCAGCTAGTTGCCGGACAACCCGCTCTATGACCACAATCCCACTCAAGCCATTCAGCAGGTATGTCTCCGTGACGCAGGAGGATTTCTGGGATTGGAGACGACTCTCTAGCCATGGCAATACCCTCCCTGTATGCCGGAATGGCACTCTAGCCCTCCTGGATGGATGTCTTTGTGATGCGGGAGGACCTGCGTGTTTGGAACGGAGTCTCTAGGTGCTTTGACACCATCTCTACCGCTGGAATGCCACGCTGGCTGTCTGGGAGGTCTGTGTGTATGATCTGCTTGGACTTCTGGGATGGGAGGGGACTCTCTGGCTGTGGGAACACTGTTTTCAACAATAGGAAGGCCTGTCTGGCCATCCCAGACGTATGTTTCTCTGATCTGGGAGGATTTCCGGGATCGCAGTGGAGACTCCATCTGCCGCAACAGCATGTCTCTGATGAGAATGCCAGTCTATCCATGCCGGAGGTATATCTCCGTGATCGGGAGGCCGTCTGAGAGCAGAGCGGAGTCTCCAGGCGCTGCAACACCATCTCTATGACTGGAATGCCACTCTAGCCCTGTGCGAGGTATGTCTCTCTAATCCCAGAGGACTTGCGGGAGCGGAAGGGACTCTGTAGGTGCCAGAACACCATTTCCACGAGCGGAATGCCACCCGAGCCGTCCCGGATGCAGCTTCTCTATGATGCGGGAGACACTCCAGCCTTCCATCCCTTTTCAGGCTCTGCTTATTTCTGTCCTTAGTTGCCCTCCAGTCTCTCACTGATTTTCAGCCTCCACGTTTCTCTAGCCTCTCCTTCCCCTCTGGCCTCGCACATCTTTCTGGCCTACGACACGCGATCAACCTCCACTTCTTTCTGGGCTCTAGCTGCCCTCAGGCCTCCCACCCCTTTTCGGCCTCCACTTTCTCCTGGCCTCTACCTCCCCTCCAGCCTCCCACCGCTTTGCGGCCTCCCACCCCTTTTCGGCCTCCACTTTTTCCTGGCCTCTACCTCCCCTCCAGCCTCCCACCCCTTTTCAGCCTCTTTTGACTCTGTAGTCACCGCAACAACAGTCTCTTTGTCCAGGACACACCTGTAGCCATCCCAGGATTTGTCTCCATGATCAAGGAGGACGTCTGGGATTGGACGGGACTCTCTCACTGATGGAACACCGTTTCTACTATTGCGTTGCCACTCTAGCCATTCCCCAGGTACATCCCCGTGATCCGGCAGAACTTTGGGAATGGAGGTGACTCTCTAACCGCGGGAGTACCATGTCTGTGAGCGGAACGCCACTCTAGCTGTCCCAGAAATATGTCTCAAAGATCCGGGAGGAGCTCTGGGATCAGAGGGGACTCTCTAGCCAAGGGAAAACAGTCTCTCTGACCGTAACGCCACTCTGGCTGTGCCGGAGGTATGTGTCTATGATGCCTGATGACTTCTGGGATCCGAGTGGATTCTCTACCCACCAGAACAGCGTCTCTGTGACCTGACCGCCACTCTCGATGTTTTGCAGGCATGCCTCCACAATGTGGCAGGAATCCTGGCATCGTAGGTGACTCTCTAGCTCCCCGAAGGAAGTCTCTATGAGAGGATTGCCATTCTAGCCGTCCTGGAGGTATCTGTCTCTGATCCGGGAGGACTTCCTGGGTTGGAGGGGCCTCGCTAAGCACCGGAAGACTGTCTCTATGACAGGAATGGCACTCTAGCTGCCTGGGAGGTTATGCCTCTATGATGCGGGAGGAAAGCTCTCTTTGGAGCGGGGTCTCTATCTCCCCGAACACGGCCTGTATGACCGGAACGCCCGCCTAGCCGTCCTGGAGGTATGTCTCCAGGACATGGGAGGCCTTCCAGGACTGGAGGGGACTCTATAGCTGCTGGAACACCGTCTCGATGGCCGGAATGCCACTGTGGCCATCCTGGATGTGTATCTCCATGATGCGGGAGGACTTCGGGGATAGCGGGCGACTAAGTAACTGTGGGAAAACGGCCTCTATGACGGGAATGCCCCTGTAGCCCTGCCAGAGGTATGCCTCCAGGATCCGGGAGGACGTCTGGGATCACATGTGACTCTCTAGCGGTGCGAAAGCTGCCTCTATGGTCCAGAACGCCACTCTAGCCGTCCTGGATGTATGTCTCCATGATCGAGGTGGATTTCTGGGATGGGACGTGACCAGCTAGTTGCCGGACAACCCGCTCTATGACCAGAATGCCACTCAAGCCATTCAGCAGGTATGTCTCCGTGATGCAGGAGGATTTCTGGGATCGGAGATGACTCTCTAGCCATGGCAATACCCTCCCTGTATGCCGGAATGGCACTCTAGCCCTCCTGGATGGATGTCTTTGTGATGCGGGAGGACCTGTGTGTTTGGAACGGAGTCTCTAGGTGCTTTGACACCATCTCTACCGCTGGAATGCCACGCTGGCTGTCTGGGAGGTCTGTGTGTATGATCTGCTTGGACTTCTGGGATGGGAGGGGACTCTCTGGCTGTGGGAACACTGTTTTCAACAATAGGACGGCCTGTCTGGCCATCCCAGACGTATGTTTCTCTGATCTGGGAGGATTTCCGGGATCGCAGTGGAGTGTCCATCTGCCGCAACAGCATCTCTCTGATGAGAATGGCAGTCTATCCATGCCGGAGGTATATCTCCGTGATCGGGAGGCCGTCTGAGAGCAGAGCGGAGTCTCCAGGCGCTGCAACACCATCTCTATGACTGGAATGCCACTCTAGCCCTGTGCGAGGTATGTCTCTCTAATCCCAGAGGACTTGCGGGAGCGGAAGGGACTCTGTAGGTGCCAGAACACCATTTCCACGAGCGGAATGCCACCCGAGCCGTCCCGGATGCAGCTTCTCTATGATGCGGGAGACACTCCAGCCTTCCATCCCTTTTCAGGCTCCGCTTATTTCTGTCCTTAGTTGCCCTCCAGTCTCTCACTGATTTTCAGCCTCCACGTTTCTCTAGCCTCTCCTTCCCCTCTGGCCTCGCACATCTTTCTGGCCTACGACACGCGATCAACCTCCACTTCTTTCTGGGCTCTAGCTGCCCTCAGGCCTCCCACCCCTTTTCGGCCTCCACTTTCTCCTGGCCTCTACCTCCCCTCCAGCCTCCCACCGCTTTGTGGCCTCCCACCCCTTTTCGGCCTCCACTTTTTCCTGGCCTCTACCTCCCCTCCAGCCTCCCACCCCTTTTCAGCCTCTTTTGACTCTGTAGTCACCGCAACAACAGTCTCTTTGTCCAGGACACACCTGTAGCCATCCCAGGATTTGTCTCCATGATCAAGGAGGACGTCTGGGATTGGACGGGACTCTCTCACTGATGGAACACCGTTTCTACGATTGGGTTGCCACTCTAGCCATTCCCCAGGTACATCCCCGTGATCCGGCAGAACTTTGGGAATGGAGGTGACTCTCTAACCGCGGGAGTACCATGTCTGTGAGCGGAACGCCACTCTAGCTGTCCTAGAAATACGTCTCAAAGATCCGGGAGGAGCTCTGGGATCAGAGGGGACTCTCTAGCCAGGGGAAAACAGTCTCTCTGACCGTAACGCCACTCTGGCTGTGCCGGAGGTATGTGTCTATGATGCCTGATGACTTCTGGGATCCGAGGGGATTCTCTACCCACCAGAACAGCGTCTCTGTGACCTGATCGCCACTCTCGATGTTTTGCAGGCGTGCCTCCACGGTGTGGCAGGAATCCTGGCATCGTAGGTGACTCTCTGGCTCCCCGAAGGAAGTCTCTATGAGAGGAATGCCATTCTAGCCGTCCTGGAGGTATCTGTCTCTGATCCGGGAGGACTTCCTGGGTTGGAGGGGCCTCGCTAAGCACCGGAAGACTGTCTCTATGACAGGAATGGCACTCTAGCTGCCTGGGAGGTTATGCCTCTCTGATAGAGCGGGAGGAAAGCTCTCTTTGGAGCGGGGTCTCTATCTCCCCGAACACGGCCTGTATGACCGGAACGCCCGCCTAGCCGTCCTGGAGGTATGTCTCCAGGACATGGGAGGCCTTCCAGGACTGGAGGGGACTCTATAGCTGCTGGAACACCGTCTCGATGGCCGGAATGCCACTGTGGCCATCCTGGATGTGTATCTCCATGATGCGGGAGGACTTCGGGGATAGCAGGCAACTAACTAACCGTGGGAAAACGACCTCTATGACGGGAATGCCCCTCTAGCCCTGCCAGAGGTATGCCTCCAGGATCCGGGAGGACGTCTGGGATCACATGTGACTCTCTAGCGGTGCGAAAGCTGCCTCTATGGTCCAGAACGCCACTCTAGCCGTCCTGGATGTATGTCTCCATGATCGAGGTGGATTTCTGGGATGGGACGTGACCAGCTAGTTGCCGGACAACCCGCTCTATGACCAGAATGCCACTCAAGCCATTCAGCAGGTATGTCTCCGTGACGCAGGAGGATTTCTGGGATTGGTGACGACTCTCTAGCCATGGCAATACCCTCCCTGTATGCCGGAATGGCACTCTAGCCCTCCTGGATGGATGTCTTTGTGATGCGGGAGGACCTGTGTGTTTGGAACGGAGTCTCTAGGTGCTTTGACACCATCTCTACCGCTGGAATGCCACGCTGGCTGTCTGGGAGGTCTGTGTGTATGATCTGCTTGGACTTCTGGGATGGGAGGGGACTCTCTGGCTGTGGGAACACTGTTTTCAACGATAGGAAGGCCTGTCTGGCCATCCCAGACGTATGTTTCTCTGATCTGGGAGGATTTCCGGGATCGCAGTGGAGAATCCATCTGCCGCAACAGCATCTCTCTGATGAGAATGCCAGTCTATCCATGCCGGAGGTATATCTCCGTGATTGGGAGGCCGTCTGAGAGCAGAGCGGAGTCTCCAGGCGCTGCAACACCATCTCTATGACTGGAATGCCACTCTAGCCCTGTGCGAGGTATGTCTCTCTAATCCCAGAGGACTTGCGGGAGCGGAAGGGACTCTGTAGGTGCCAGAACACCATTTCCACGAGCGGAATGCCACCCGAGCCGTCCCGGATGCAGCTTCTCTATGATGCGGGAGACACTCCAGCCTTCCATCCCTTTTCAGGCTCTGCTTATTTCTGTCCTTAGTTGCCCTCCAGTCTCTCACTGATTTTCAGCCTCCACGTTTCTCTAGCCTCTCCTTCCCCTCTGGCCTCGCACATCTTTCTGGCCTACGACACGCCATCAACCTCCACTTCTTTCTGGCCTCTAGCTGCCCTCCGGCCTCCCACCCCTTTTTGGCCTCCACTTTTTCCTGGCCTCTACCTCCCCTCCAGCCTCCCACCCCTTTGTGGCCTCCCACCCCTTTTCGGCCTCCACTTTTTCCTGGCCTCTACCTCCCCTCCGGCCTCCCACCCCTTTGCGGCCTCCCACCCCTTTGCGGCCTCCCACCCCTTTGCGGCCTCCACTTTTTCATGGCCTCTACCTCCCCTCCAGCCTCCCACCCCTTTGCGGCCTCTTTTGACTCTGTAGTCACCGCAACAACAGTCTCTTTGTCCAGGACACACCTGTAGCCATCCCAGGATTTGTCTCCATGATCAAGGAGGATGTCTGGGATAGGACGGGACTCTCTCACTGATGGAACACCGTTTCTACGATTGGGTTGCCACTCTAGCCATTCCCCAGGTACATCCCCGTGATCCAGCAGAACTTTGGGAATGGAGGTGACTCTCTAACCACGGGAGTACCATGTCTGTGAGCGGAACGCCACTCTAGCTGTCCCAGAAATACGTCTCAAAGATCCGGGAGGAGCTCTGGGATCAGAGGGGACTCTCTAGCCAAGGGAAAACAGTCTCTCTGACCGTAACGCCACTCTGGCTGTGCCGGAGGTATGTGTCTATGATGCCTGATGACTTCTGGGATCCGAGGGGATTCTCTACCCACCAGAACAGCGTCTCTGTGACCTGACCGCCACTCTCGATGTTTTGCAGGCGTGCCTCCACGGTGTGGCAGGAATCCTGGCATCGTAGGTGACTCTCTGGCTCCCCGAAGGAAGTCTCTATGAGAGGAATGCCATTCTAGCCGTCCTGGAGGTATCTGTCTCTGATCCGGGAGGACTTCCTGGGTTGGAGGGGCCTCGCTAAGCACCGGAAGACTGTCTCTATGACAGGAATGGCACTCTAGCTGCCTGGGAGGTTATGCCTCTCTGATAGAGCGGGAGGAAAGCTCTCTTTGGAGCGGGGTCTCTATCTCCCCGAACACGGCCTGTATGACCGGAACGCCCGCCTAGCCGTCCTGGAGGTATGTCTCCAGGACATGGGAGGCCTTCCAGGACTGGAGGGGACTCTATAGCTGCTGGAACACCGTCTCGATGGCCGGAATGCCACTGTGGCCATCCTGGATGTGTATCTCCATGATGCGGGAGGACTTCGGGGATAGCGGGCAACTAACTAACCGTGGGAAAACGACCTCTATGACGGGAATGCCCCTCTAGCCCTGCCAGAGGTATGCCTCCAGGATCCGGGAGGACGTCTGGGATCACATGTGACTCTCTAGCGGTGCGAAAGCTGCCTCTATGGTCCAGAACGCCACTCTAGCCGTCCTGGATGTATGTCTCCATGATCGAGGTGGATTTCTGGGATGGGACGTGACCAGCTAGTTGCCGGACAACCCGCTCTATGACCAGAATGCCACTCAAGCCATTCAGCAGGTATGTCTCCGTGATGCAGGAGGATTTCTGGGATCGGAGATGACTCTCTAGCCATGGCAATACCCTCCCTGTATGCCGGAATGGCACTCTAGCCCTCCTGGATGGATGTCTTTGTGATGCGGGAGGACCTGTGTGTTTGGAACGGAGTCTCTAGGTGCTTTGACACCATCTCTACCGCTGGAATGCCACGCTGGCTGTCTGGGAGGTCTGTGTGTATGATCTGCTTGGACTTCTGGGATGGGAGGGGACTCTCTGGCTGTGGGAACACTGTTTTCAATGATAGGAAGGCCTGTCTGGCCATCCCAGACGTATGTTTCTCTGATCTGGGAGGATTTCCGGGATCGCAGTGGAGTGTCCATCTGCCGCAACAGCATCTCTCTGATGAGAATGGCAGTCTATCCATGCCGGAGGTATATCTCCGTGATCGGGAGGCCGTCTGAGAGCAGAGCGGAGTCTCCAGGCGCTGCAACACCATCTCTATGACTGGAATGCCACTCTAGCCCTGTGCGAGGTATGTCTCTCTAATCCCAGAGGACTTGCGGGAGCGGAAGGGACTCTGTAGGTGCCAGAACACCATTTCCACGAGCGGAATGCCACCCGAGCCGTCCCGGATGCAGCTTCTCTATGATGCGGGAGACACTCCAGCCTTCCATCCCTTTTCAGGCTCCGCTTATTTCTGTCCTTAGTTGCCCTCCAGTCTCTCACTGATTTTCAGCCTCCACGTTTCTCTAGCCTCTCCTTCCCCTCTGGCCTCGCACATCTTTCTGGCCTACGACACGCGATCAACCTCCACTTCTTTCTGGGCTCTAGCTGCCCTCAGGCCTCCCACCCCTTTTCGGCCTCCACTTTCTCCTGGCCTCTACCTCCCCTCCAGCCTCCCACCGCTTTGCGGCCTCCCACCCCTTTTCGGCCTCCACTTTTTCCTGGCCTCTACCTCCCCTCCAGCCTCCCACCCCTTTTCAGCCTCTTTTGACTCTGTAGTCACCGCAACAACAGTCTCTTTGTCCAGGACACACCTGTAGCCATCCCAGGATTTGTCTCCATGATCAAGGAGGACGTCTGGGATTGGACGGGACTCTCTCACTGATGGAACACCGTTTCTACTATTGGGTTGCCACTCTAGCCATTCCCCAGGTACATCCCCGTGATCCGGCAGAACTTTGGGAATGGAGGTGACTCTCTAACCGCGGGAGTACCATGTCTGTGAGCGGAACGCCACTCTAGCTGTCCCAGAAATATGTCTCAAAGATCCGGGAGGAGCTCTGGGATCAGAGGGGACTCTCTAGCCAAGGGAAAACAGTCTCTCTGACCGTAACGCCACTCTGGCTGTGCCGGAGGTATGTGTCTATGATGCCTGATGACTTCTGGGATCCGAGTGGATTCTCTACCCACCAGAACAGCGTCTCTGTGACCTGACCGCCACTCTCGATGTTTTGCAGGCATGCCTCCACAATGTGGCAGGAATCCTGGCATCGTAGGTGACTCTCTAGCTCCCCGAAGGAAGTCTCTATGAGAGGATTGCCATTCTAGCCGTCCTGGAGGTATCTGTCTCTGATCCGGGAGGACTTCCTGGGTTGGAGGGGCCTCGCTAAGCACCGGAAGACTGTCTCTATGACAGGAATGGCACTCTAGCTGCCTGGGAGGTTATGCCTCTATGATGCGGGAGGAAAGCTCTCTTTGGAGCGGGGTCTCTATCTCCCCGAACACGGCCTGTATGACCGGAACGCCCGCCTAGCCGTCCTGGAGGTATGTCTCCAGGACATGGGAGGCCTTCCAGGACTGGAGGGGACTCTATAGCTGCTGGAACACCGTCTCGATGGCCGGAATGCCACTGTGGCCATCCTGGATGTGTATCTCCATGATGCGGGAGGACTTCGGGGATAGCGGGCGACTAAGTAACTGTGGGAAAACGGCCTCTATGACGGGAATGCCCCTGTAGCCCTGCCAGAGGTATGCCTCCAGGATCCGGGAGGACGTCTGGGATCACATGTGACTCTCTAGCGGTGCGAAAGCTGCCTCTATGGTCCAGAACGCCACTCTAGCCGTCCTGGATGTATGTCTCCATGATCGAGGTGGATTTCTGGGATGGGACGTGACCAGCTAGTTGCCGGACAACCCGCTCTATGACCAGAATGCCACTCAAGCCATTCAGCAGGTATGTCTCCGTGATGCAGGAGGATTTCTGGGATCGGAGACGACTCTCTAGCCATGGCAATACCCTCCCTGTATGCCGGAATGGCACTCTAGCCCTCCTGGATGGATGTCTTTGTGATGCGGGAGGACCTGTGTGTTTGGAACGGAGTCTCTAGGTGCTTTGACACCATCTCTACCGCTGGAATGCCACGCTGGCTGTCTGGGAGGTCTGTGTGTATGATCTGCTTGGACTTCTGGGATGGGAGGGGACTCTCTGGCTGTGGGAACACTGTTTTCAACAATAGGACGGCCTGTCTGGCCATCCCAGACGTATGTTTCTCTGATCTGGGAGGATTTCCGGGATCGCAGTGGAGTGTCCATCTGCCGCAACAGCATCTCTCTGATGAGAATGGCAGTCTATCCATGCCGGAGGTATATCTCCGTGATCGGGAGGCCGTCTGAGAGCAGAGCGGAGTCTCCAGGCGCTGCAACACCATCTCTATGACTGGAATGCCACTCTAGCCCTGTGCGAGGTATGTCTCTCTAATCCCAGAGGACTTGCGGGAGCGGAAGGGACTCTGTAGGTGCCAGAACACCATTTCCACGAGCGGAATGCCACCCGAGCCGTCCCGGATGCAGCTTCTCTATGATGCGGGAGACACTCCAGCCTTCCATCCCTTTTCAGGCTCCGCTTATTTCTGTCCTTAGTTGCCCTCCAGTCTCTCACTGATTTTCAGCCTCCACGTTTCTCTAGCCTCTCCTTCCCCTCTGGCCTCGCACATCTTTCTGGCCTACGACACGTGATCAACCTCCACTTCTTTCTGGCCTCTAGCTGCCCTCCGGCCTCCCACCCCTTTTCGGCCTCCACTTTTTCCTGGCCTCTACCTCCCCTCCAGCCTCCCACCCCTTTGCGGCCTCCCACCCCTTTTCGGCCTCCACTTTTTCCTGGCCTCTACCTCCCCTCCGGCCTCCCACCCCTTTGCGGCCTCCCACCCCTTTGCGGCCTCCCACCCCTTTGCGGCCTCCACTTTTTCCTGGCCTCTACCTCCCCTCCAGCCTCCCACCCCTTTGCGGCCTCCCACCCCTTGGCGGCCTCCCACCCCTTTTCGGCCTCTTTTGACTCTGTAGTCACTGCAACAACAGTCTCTTTGTCCAGGACAGACCTGTAGCCATCCCAGGATTTGTCTCCATGATCAAGGAGGACGTCTGGGATAGGACGGGACTCTCTCACTGATGGAACACCGTTTCTACTATTGGGTTGCCACTCTAGCCATTCCCCAGGTACATCCCCGTGATCCGGCAGAACTTTGGGAATGGAGGTGACTCTCTAACCGCGGGAGTACCATGTCTGTGAGCGGAACGCCACTCTAGCTGTCCCAGAAATACGTCTCAAAGATCCGGGAGGAGCTCTGGGATCAGAGGGGACTCTCTAGCCAAGGGAAAACAGTCTCTCTGACCGTAACGCCACTCTGGCTGTGCCGGAGGTATGTGTCTATGATGCCTGATGACTTCTGGGATCCGAGGGGATTCTCTACCCACCAGAACAGCGTCTCTGTGACCTGACCGCCACTCTCGATGTTTTGCAGGCGTGCCTCCACTATGTGGCAGGAATCCTGGCATCGTAGGTGACTCTCTAGCTCCCCGAAGGAAGTCTCTATGAGAGGAATGCCATTCTAGCTGTCCTGGAGGTATCTGTCTCTGATCCGGGAGGACTTCCTGGGTTGGAGGGGCCTCGCTAAGCACCGGAAGACTGTCTCTATGACAGGAATGGCACTCTAGCTGCCTGGGAGGTTATGCCTCTCTGATAGAGCGGGAGGAAAGCTCTCTTTGGAGCGGGGTCTCTATCTCCCCGAACACGGCCTGTATGACCGGAACGCCCGCCTAGCCGTCCTGGAGGTATGTCTCCAGGACATGGGAGGCCTTCCAGGACTGGAGGGGACTCTATAGCTGCTGGAACACCGTCTCGATGGCCGGAATGCCACTGTGGCCATCCTGGATGTGTATCTCCATGATGCGGGAGGACTTCGGGGATAGCGGGCGAGTAAGTAACCGTGGGAAAACGGCCTCTATGACGGGAATGCCCCTCTAGCCCTGCCAGAGGTATGCCTCCAGGATCCGGGAGGACGTCTGGGATCACATGTGACTCTCTAGCGGTGCGAAAGCTGCCTCTATGGTCCAGAACGCCACTCTAGCCGTCCTGGATGTATGTCTCCATGATCGAGGTGGATTTCTGGGATGGGACGTGACCAGCTAGTTGCCGGACAACCCGCTCTATGACCAGAATGCCACTCAAGCCATTCAGCAGGTATGTCTCCATGATGCAGGAGGATTTCTGGGATCGGAGACGACTCTCTAGCCATGGCAATACCCTCCCTGTATGCCGGAATGGCACTCTAGCCCTCCTGGATGGATGTCTTTGTGATGCGGGAGGACCTGCGTGTTTGGAACGGAGTCTCTAGGTGCTTTGACACCATCTCTTCCGCTGGAATGCCACGCTGGCTGTCTGGGAGGTCTGTGTGTATGATCTGCTTGGACTTCTGGGATGGGAGGGGACTCTCTGGCTGCGGGAACACTGTTTTCAACAATAGGAAGGCCTGTCTGGCCATCCCAGACGTATGTTTCTCTGATCTGGGAGGATTTCCGGGATCGCAGTGGAGTCTCCATCTGCCGCAACAGCATGTCTCTGATGAGAATGCCAGTCTATCCATGCCGGAGGTATATCTCCGTGATCGGGAGGCCGTCTGAGAGCAGAGCGGAGTCTCCAGGCGCTGCACCACCATCTCTATGACTGGAATGCCACTCTAGCCCTGTGCGAGGTATGTCTCTCTAATCCCAGAGGACTTGCGGGAGCGGAAGGGACTCTTTAGGTGCCAGAACACCATTTCCACGAGCGGAATGCCACCCGAGCCGTCCCGGATGCAGCTTCTCTATGATGCGGGAGACACTCCAGCCTTCCATCCCTTTTCAGGCTCCGCTTATTTCTGTCCTTAGTTGCCCTCCAGTCTCTCACTGATTTTCAGCCTCCACGTTTCTCTAGCCTCTCCTTCCCCTCTGGCCTCGCACATCTTTCTGGCCTACGACACGCCATCAACCTCCACTTCTTTCTGGCCTCTAGCTGCCCTCCGGCCTCCCACCCCTTTTCGGCCTCCACTTTCTCCTGGCCTCTACCTCCCCTCCAGCCTCCCACCGCTTTGCGGCCTCCCACCCCTTTTCGGCCTCCACTTTTTCCTGGCCTCTACCTCCCCTCCAGCCTCCCACCCCTTTTCGGCCTCTTTTGACTCTGTAGTCACCGCAACAACAGTCTCTTTGTCCAGGACACACCTGTAGCCATCCCAGGATTTGTCTCCATGATCAAGGAGGACGTCTGGGATTGGACGGGACTCTCTCACTGATGGAACACCGTTTCTACGATTGGGTTGCCACTCTAGCCATTCCCCAGGTACATCCCCGTGTTCCGGCAGAACTTTGGGAATGGAGGTGACTCTCTAACCGCGGGAGTACCATGTCTGTGAGCGGAACGCCACTCTAGCTGTCCCAGAAATATGTCTCAAAGATCCGGGAGGAGCTCTGGGATCAGAGGGGAATCTCTAGCCAAGGGAAAACAGTCTCTCTGACCGTAACGCCACTGTGGCTGTGCCGGAGGTATGTGTCTATGATGCCTGATGACTTCTGGGATCCGAGTGGATTCTCTACCCACCAGAACAGCGTCTCTGTGACCTGACCGCCACTCTCGATGTTTTGCAGGCGTGCCTCCACGATGTGGCAGGAATCCTGGCATCGTAGGTGACTCTCTGGCTCCCCGAAGGAAGTCTCTATGAGAGGATTGCCATTCTAGCCGTCCTGGAGGTATCTGTCTCTGATCCGGGAGGACTTCCTGGGTTGGAGGGGCCTCGCTAAGCACCGGAAGACTGTCTCTATGACAGGAATGGCACTCTAGCTGCCTGGGAGGTTATGCCTCTCTGATAGAGCGGGAGGAAAGCTCTCTTTGGAGCGGGGTCTCTATCTCCCTGAACACGGCCTGTATGACCGGAATGCCCGCCTAGCCGTCCTGGAGGTATGTCTCCAGGACATGGGAGGCCTTCCAGGACTGGAGGGGACTCTATAGCTGCTGGAACACCGTCTCGATGGCCGGAATGCCACTGTGGCCGTCCTGGATGTGTATCTCCATGATGCGGGAGGACTTCGGGGATAGCGGGCGAGTAAGTAACCGTGGGAAAACGGCCTCTATGACGGGAATGCCCCTCTAGCCCTGCCAGAGGTATGCCTCCAGGATCCGGGAGGACGTCTGGGATCACATGTGACTCTCTAGCGGTGCGAAAGCTGCCTCTATGGTCCAGAACGCCACTCTAGCCGTCCTGGATGTATGTCTCCATGATCGAGGTGGATTTCTGGGATGGGACGTGACCAGCTAGTTGCCGGACAACCCGCTCTATGACCAGAATGCCACTCAAGCCATTCAGCAGGTATGTCTCCGTGATGCAGGAGGATTTCTGGGATCGGAGACGACTCTCTAGCCATGGCAATACCCTCCCTGTATGCCGGAATGGCACTCTAGCCCTCCTGGATGGATGTCTTTGTGATGCGGGAGGACCTGCGTGTTTGGAACGGAGTCTCTAGGTGCTTTGATACCATCTCTTCCGCTGGAATGCCACGCTGGCTGTCTGGGAGGTCTGTGTGTATGATCTGCTTGGACTTCTGGGATGGGAGGGGACTCTCTGGCTGCGGGAACACTGTTTTCAACAATAGGAAGGCCTGTCTGGCCATCCCAGACGTATGTTTCTCTGATCTGGGAGGATTTCCGGGATCGCAGTGGAGTCTCCATCTGCCGCAACAGCATGTCTCTGATGAGAATGCCAGTCTATCCATGCCGGAGGTATATCTCCGTGATCGGGAGGCCGTCTGAGAGCAGAGCGGAGTCTCCAGGCGCTGCAACACCATCTCTATGACTGGAATGCCACTCTAGCCCTGTGCGAGGTATGTCTCTCTAATCCCAGAGGACTTGCGGGAGCGGAAGGGACTCTGTAGGTGCCAGAACACCATTTGCACGAGCGGAATGCCACCCGAGCCGTCCCGGATGCAGCTTCTCTATGATGCGGGAGACACTCCAGCCTTCCATCCCTTTTCAGGCTCCGCTTATTTCTGTCCTTAGTTGCCCTCCAGTCTCTCACTGATTTTCAGCCTCCATGTTTCTCTAGCCTCTCCTTCCCCTCTGGCCTCGCACATCTTTCTGGCCTACGACACGCCATCAACCTCCACTTCTTTCTGGCCTCTAGCTGCCCTCCGGCCTCCCACCCCTTTTCGGCCTCCACTTTCTCCTGGCCTCTACCTCCCCTCCAGCCTCCCACCGCTTTGCGGCCTCCCACCCCTTTTCGGCCTCCACTTTTTCCTGGCCTCTACCTCCCCTCCAGCCTCCCACCCCTTTTCGGCCTCTTTTGACTCTGTAGTCACCGCAACAACAGTCTCTTTGTCCAGGACACACCTGTAGCCATCCCAGGATTTGTCTCCATGATCAAGGAGGACGTCTGGTATAGGACGGGACTCTCTCACTGATGGAACACCGTTTCTACGATTGGGTTGCCACTCTAGCCATTCCCCAGGTACATCCCCGTGATCCGGCAGAACTTTGGGAATGGAGGTGACTCTCTAACCGCGGGAGTACCATGTCTGTGAGCGGAACGCCACTCTAGCTGTCCCAGAAATACGTCTCAAAGATCCGGGAGGAGCTCTGGGATCAGAGGGGACTCTCTAGCCAAGGGAAAACAGTCTCTCTGACCGTAACGCCACTCTGGCTGTGCCGGAGGTATGTGTCTATGATGCCTGATGACTTCTGGGATCCGAGGGGATTCTCTACCCACCAGAACAGCGTCTCTGTGACCTGACCGCCACTCTCGATATTTTGCAGGCGTGCCTCCACAATGTGGCAGGAATCCTGGCATCGTAGGTGACTCTCTAGCTCCCCGAAGGAAGTCTCTATGAGAGGAATGCCATTCTAGCCGTCCTGGAGGTATCTGTCTCTTATCCGGGAGGACTTCCTGGGTTGGAGGGGCCTCGCTAAGCACCGGAAGACTGTCTGTATGACAGGAATGGCACTCTAGCTGCCTGGGAGGTTATGCCTCTCTGATAGAGCGGGAGGAAAGCTCTCTTTGGAGCGGGGTCTCTATCTCCCCGAACACGGCCTGTATGACCGGAACGCCCGCCTAGCCGTCCTGGAGGTATGTCTCCAGGACATGGGAGGCCTTCCAGGACTGGAGGGGACTCTATAGCTGCTGGAACACCGTCTCGATGGCCGGAATGCCACTGTGGCCATCCTGGATGTGTATCTCCATGATGCGGGAGGACTTCGGGGATAGCGGGCGAGTAAGTAACCGTGGGAAAACGGCCTCTATGACGGGAATGCCCCTCTAGCCCTGCCAGAGGTATGCCTCCAGGATCCGGGAGGATGTCTGGGATCACATGTGACTCTCTAGCAGTGCGAAAGCTGCCTCTATGGTCCAGAACGCCACTCTAGCCGTCCTGGATGTATGTCTCCATGATCGAGGTGGATTTCTGGGATGGGACGTGACCAGCTAGTTGCCGGACAACCCGCTCTATGACCAGAATGCCACTCAAGCCATTCAGCAGGTATGTCTCCGTGATGCAGGAGGATTTCTGGGATCGGAGACGACTCTCTAGCCATGGCAATACCCTCCCTGTATGCCGGAATGGCACTCTAGCCCTCCTGGATGGATGTCTTTGTGATGCGGGAGGACCTGCGTGTTTGGAACGGAGTCTCTAGGTGCTTTGACACCATCTCTACCGCTGGAATGCCACGCTGGCTGTCTGGGAGGTCTGTGTGTATGATCTGCTTGGACTTCTGGGATGGGAGGGGACTCTCTGGCTGCGGGAACACTGTTTTCAACACTAGGAAGGCCTGTCTGGCCATCCCAGACGTATGTTTCTCTGATCTGGGAGGATTTCCGGGATCGCAGTGGAGTCTCCATCTGCCGCAACAGCATCTCTCTGATGAGAATGCCAGTCTATCCAGGCCGGAGGTATATCTCCGTGATCGGGAGGCCGTCTGAGAGCAGAGCGGAGTCTCCAGGCGCTGCAACACCATCTCTATGACTGGAATGCCACTCTAGCCCTGTGCGAGGTATGTCTCTCTAATCCCAGAGGACTTGCGGGAGCGGAAGGGACTCTGTAGGTGCCAGAACACCATTTCCACGAGCGGAATGCCACCCGAGCCGTCCCGGATGCAGCTTCTCTATGATGCGGGAGACACTCCAGCCTTCCATCCCTTTTCAGGCTCTGCTTATTTCTGTCCTTAGTTGCCCTCCAGTCTCTCACTGATTTTCAGCCTCCACGTTTCTCTAGCCTCTCCTTCCCCTCTGGCCTCGCACATCTTTCTGGCCTACGACACGTGATCAACCTCCACTTCTTTCTGGCCTCTAGCTGCCCTCCGGCCTCCCACCCCTTTTCGGCCTCCACTTTTTCCTGGCCTCTACCTCCCCTCCAGCCTCCCACCCCTTTTCGGCCTCCACTTTTTCCTGGCCTCTACCTCCCCTCCAGCCTCCCACCCCTTTGCGGCCTCCCACCCCTTGGCGGCCTCTTTTGACTCTGTAGTCACCGCAACAACAGTCTCTTTGTCCAGGACACACCTGTAGCCATCCCAGGATTTGTCTCCATGATCAAGGAGGACGTCTGGGATTGGACGGGACTCTCTCACTGATGGAACACCGTTTCTACGATTGGGTTGCCACTCTAGCCATTCCCCAGGTACATCCCCGTGATCCGGCAGAACTTTGGGAATGGAGGTGACTCTCTAACCGCGGGAGTACCATGTCTGTGAGCGGAACGCCACTCTAGCTGTCCTAGAAATACGTCTCAAAGATCCGGGAGGAGCTCTGGGATCAGAGGGGACTCTCTAGCCAGGGGAAAACAGTCTCTCTGACCGTAACGCCACTCTGGCTGTGCCGGAGGTATGTGTCTATGATGCCTGATGACTTCTGGGATCCGAGGGGATTCTCTACCCACCAGAACAGCGTCTCTGTGACCTGACCGCCACTCTCGATGTTTTGCAGGCGTGCCTCCACGATGTGGCAGGAATCCTGGCATCGTAGGTGACTCTCTGGCTCCCCGAAGGAAGTCTCTATGAGAGGATTGCCATTCTAGCCGTCCTGGAGGTATCTGTCTCTGATCCGGGAGGACTTCCTGGGTTGGAGGGGCCTCGCTAAGCACCGGAAGACTGTCTCTATGACAGGAATGGCACTCTAGCTGCCTGGGAGGTTATGCCTCTCTGATAGAGCGGGAGGAAAGCTCTCTTTGGAGCGGGGTCTCTATCTCCCCGAACACGGCCTGTATGACCGGAACGCCCGCCTAGCCGTCCTGGAGGTATGTCTCCAGGACATGGGAGGCCTTCCAGGACTGGAGGGGACTCTATAGCTGCTGGAACACCGTCTCGATGGCCGGAATGCCACTGTGGCCATCCTGGATGTGTATCTCCATGATGCGGGAGGACTTCGGGGATAGCGGGCGACTAAGTAACCGTGGGAAAACGGCCTCTATGACGGGAATGCCCCTGTAGCCCTGCCAGAGGTATGCCTCCAGGATCCGGGAGGACGTCTGGGATCACATGTGACTCTCTAGCGGTGCGAAAGCTGCCTCTATGGTCCAGAACGCCACTCTAGCCGTCCTGGATGTATGTCTCCATGATCGAGGTGGATTTCTGGGATGGGACGTGGCCAGCTAGTTGCCGGACAACCCGCTCTATGACCACAATGCCACTCGAGCCATTCAGCAGGTGTGTCTCCGTGATGCAGGAGGATTTCTGGGATCGGAGACGACTCTCTAGCCATGGCAATACCCTCCCTGTATGCCGGAGGAGCGGGGTCTCTATCCATCTCTATGACACATTAGGGGAAAGCAATGTATTAATACTTGTGTAGAAGATCAACTCGTTATATGCAACGTAGAAACGTCTTTCCCCTCTTCACGGCACAGGCACGGGAGTGAACTTAGGGTCGCCGTCGATTTGAAAAAGCCAGACGACCGAAGCAGCCCAGGCTTTCTCTGCACCGGGGACCAGATTCGAGACCTATTCTGCGTTCCGGGTGCCCATACGTACCTTAACGTGTCGTGTCCACCGAAGTAATCCGCAGTAAGCTTTTCTCATTTTCTCATACTCTTGTCGCTCAATTTCAGGGTCAGCGTATGTTTTCCAAAGAACCGCAAAAGAGAAGTGTCTCCTTATGTTCACAGCATCTTCAAACAACCCTATATCTAACGCTGAGGGAATGCAATTTATTTTTTTCAATTGAGGAGCACGCATAAATGTGGAATTAGCAGAAATTCCATTCGGAGATCTGAGTATTTATTGACCGTACGAGCTAGGATTGAGACCGAGTAATATTAGCTCTTGTGCCCATAATCCATTTACCTTACTCCAATAAGCATGTTTCTCCTTCCATGTTTTATCGTGGGGTTTATATTTCTGCATACCCTGCCACGAAACGGACACTAAGTTAGAGTAGAAGCAGGGTAAGCCACTACTGTAAGCAGTTCTGTTCAAGCTGGTAGAATATTTTCATTTTCGTTATGCACACTGTGTAAGAAATACCAGGTTTTGTTCCCGTTTTGCTTCCATCCTTAGATCCAGCATTCCGTCCCTTTTTTCTTCTTGCTTTCTGTCCGATGTCCCGTCTCTCTCGTTTTGCTCTTGTTCTGTCTGCTCCCCATCCCTATCCCATTCCCTTTTGCTGTTTTGCACTCTCTTGTTTTTTTCTTTTTTAAAAGTTTCCCATGCCTTTTCTTTCACTCCCCAGTTCCCCAGTCTTGTGCCACGTCCCATTTTTGAGTCCACAGAACCGACATTGGGAGCGAGAAGGGTGTGAGAAGCAGGTCCTCTAGCCCGTCACTGTTTTTACCTTCTTCATCTCTCTGTCCTAATATGTATTTCTCATTGTGTCACTCAATCCCTGTCCCCTGTTCTGTGTCCTACTTTTTCTCTCTCTGTACATCCCATTCCCTGTCCCCACCTTTACTCTTGCTTCCTTCTTCCTCTCCTTTTTCTTTGTCCTTTTGGCCTGCTCACTGACCCTATTCTTTTTTCCGTCTCACTGTCCTTTTCCTCATACCTTTCCGTCTCTGCTCCTCAGTCCTTTTTGCGCACGTTCCTTTTCTCTTCGTAACGCTCTGTGCTGCTCCTCATCCTTCTCTTTCTCCTTCACTCTCTGCCGCTCCTTGCACCCGTGTTTCTGTGCCCGACCCCTCCGGTCGTTATCTCTGTGGCAGTCCTCGTCTCCCTCTTTGTCTGTCTATCCCTCTGTCCTTCTCGTGTCTCTACCGCTCTGTCCTGCTCGCTGCCCCTCTTTTGTCATTCTGTCCCAGTGTCCCCGCTCCTCTTGCTCTCTGTTGCTCTGTCCTTTTATCTGTCCCCCTCCCCTCATTTCTCTCACGCTCCCCCTTTCTTTTTTATTCTCTGTTGGTCCATGCTGCTCCCTGTGCCGTTGCTTCTTGCTGCATGCCTGTGTCCTGCTCCCTGCCCCTATTCTTTTTTAATCCCGCTCTGTTATGCCGCCCATCCCAGGTTTTTCTTCATCTCCATCCTGCTCCCTTGTGCTTATTTTTCTTTCTCTGTTCTCATTCCACTCCCTCTTTCTGCCTTTGCTCCTCTGTCCCTGCTGCTGCATGCCCTAGCTCTGCCCTGCTCCCTTTTTTTCCCTCTTTCCCTGTGCTTCTGTTCCTTTTCTTGTCCCCATCTCTTCCATTTGTCTTTCTCTCACCATCCCCTTCCCCGCCTCCTGCTTTCTCCCTGCACCCCCCCCGTCCAGCCAGCTGCCGCTTTTCTCCTCTCTTCTTCCGTTCTGCGGCGCGCTTCTCGTTTCTGACAGTCTCCGCCTCTGCCCGGCAGCCCATCGCTCCGGGAGTCGCCCAGCAGCCCGTTCCCTGCCGGAGCGACGAACGTGGCTCCAGGAAGGACTGCCGAGGTGTCCTAGGGGTAGGCTGCGAGCCCCGGGGCAGACCCGCTCCAGGCACTTGTTACGCATGTGACTCAATAAACGCTCGCTGCCGTCCCCTTTGCCTTCCCGGCTGCATTTCCACTGCCTTCGCACCGGGTGAGGGCCTGCGCCAGAGCCCAGGGCAGTAAGTGATGCCCTGGGGTGGGGGTCGGGCGATGGCCCCCTGTTTCAGCTGGGCTCCAGCTGTGCACCGGGGCCGAGGCGCGCCAGGTGTGGGCACTGAGGCTGATGGCAACAGGCCCCTCCTATAAGCAGGGTGGCTGCTGGGGGAGGGGCTAGTGCTGCCTCTGTCCTGGGTGGCCGTGGAGGGGCCGGGGCGAGCCAAGGGAGGAGCGAAGGCCGAGTGACTCGGGTAGCGAGCACGGACCGTGGGCGGGGCCGTGCGGCGGGGACTGCCCAGGGGAGAGCGGAGCTACCGGGCCTGTCGGCTCAAGGGCGAGAAAAGGCACTTCCCCCGGGCCAGATAGCGAGGAAGGGTGCCTCCCACGGCATGCGCTTCTGTCCAGCCATGTCAGTTCTCCAGGGTACACGGGGAAGTATAGTTTTTGCAGGCTTGGCTGGTGGGCGGCCATGTCACAGTCCTTGCTACCGGGCCCCGTGTCACAGGACGAGGTGTAGCTTTGTTGCCTGATTCGTGTGGCCTTCTGCGGGCTTTGTGCTGCACCACCAAACGGGGTGTGCCGCACACTCAAGAGCAGGAGCCTCTGCCCTCGCTACTGCCGCCCGGCGTCCAAAGGTCGGTAGCGGAGCTGCGGTGCCAAGCTGCAGGTGCCGTGCAGCGACACACCGCCCTCACCGCTGCCGCCTGGTGACCAAAAGTCTGTTCCGCCACACGGGGGCCATGAACGCGCGGCAGCGCGCGCCCCCGCCGCGCTCCCTGCCGCACGGTGACCGAACCGTGTTACTGTGGTAGGCGCCAGGCACGCTCTGCGGCACCGTCGGCCAGTAACGGCAACGTGACGCCGTGGTGCCCGCGAAGCGATGGTGCCGCGCTCGCTACCGCCTCCCGGTAAGGAAAGGTACCTCTCCCAGAGGCTGCGCCAAGGATGCCGTCGTGCATTCCTCCCCGGGGATGCTGTTGACTGGACCCATCTCAGGCTTATGTGAGTTGTCTCCCCCCGGTCTCACTCTCCTCGTGCCGTGAGGACAAAAAGGGACAGGCAGAGTGCTTACCAGCTGTGGACAGCAGCTGCTGCGGCTGCAGCTGGAGAGGCCATAGAAAGTAAAGAAGAAATCGAAGGCCATCCAGCAGGCAGCTGCCTCCCACTGCAGGGAAGAGAGCCTGACTCTCTAGGTGAGGAAGGATCCCTCTTTGTAGTCCACAGCAGGTCAGACCACCAATGTGCACCGCAGGGTTTGTACGCATCACCAGCAGCACGGTACGGCCACGTGTCTAGGCAGCCTCATCTCATAAGAGCTGTAAAACACCCACGTATTCTCTTAGGTGGAGGACGGCTAAGCTGCCGGCGTTACAGAAGAGGAAGGGAGGAGAGAAGAAGGAAAAAGCATCTGAACCGGCAAATTCTGGTAGTGCCGAGAACGAGAACTGCAGCGAGTCCCGGGCTCTGCCTTACCCTCCATTTCTGCCCTTCATCCTACCCCTAAATTTTTGTCTCTGAATCTCCATACTGCTGCCTCTCTCATCAGTTCTCACTATATCCCCGTGCTCAGCTCGCTATCCGATTGTCCCTCTCCGTCCTGCTCCTTGACCTTTTTTCTCATCCTGCAGCCACAGTCCGTGGCTGTTTTTTCCTCTTTGTCTGTCTCTCTGTCCTGATCCGTCCATCTCTTTTTTCCCTCAATCCTTCCGGCTTGTTCCCCGTCTTTTTCTCTCCCTCCAGCCTTCTTTATTGCTCTCATTCAGTTTTACTCTCTATCTGTCCTTCCTGCTCCGCACTCATCGTGTTCTCTCTCTCTCCCTCTGTACCGCTCCCCGAGCCTGTTTTATTTCCGCCACGTCCCTGCAGTGTTCCTCATCCCTTTCTTATCGATTTCTCCATCTAGGCATCCTTTTCACCATATCTTTCTTTGTCCGCTTCTCAGTCCTTCTGCCTCATCTGATTTTTCTCTGTTTCTCCGCCCTACGCCCCACCACTGTATTTTCCTTCTCTGTATTTGCCGCTGCAGTAACTACTCCTGAGTCGCCCCAGGGGAAGGGTGAGCGTACGGGCAGCGAGCCCCAGAGCAGAATCAGTCTCGGGACTTGGAGGCATTAACAAATAAACACTTGCCGTCTCCTTTGTGCTCATGGCTGCGTCTGTATTCCTTTCTACTCAGTGAGCGGCTATCAGCGAGTCCAAGGGAGCAGATGACATAGTCGGTGTAAAGGGCCGTGGCTGCAGCCGTGGGCCGGAGGACCCCCAGGGGGGCCAGCGTGGTTGCCCGCGACGGGCCCTTTGCGTCGTGGGGATGATGCCGCTGGGGCACGCCTGCCCAAGAGCGCCGATATGAACTGCAAGGAACTTTCCAAACAACAGGCTGGCGGTCAGTTGGAGCCAGGCCCAATCAGGGCAGGTCCCAGGGGTTTTCTGAGCGCTGGTGGAGAGGAAGCAGAAGGTAGGGTAGTAGGTGGTTGCCCCAACCCCTCTGGGTACCTGGAAGCCTTCCCACGTCTCCAGAAAAGGCGCTGTGTGCTTCCCCAACTCAGCGGAATGCCTGCAGCCCTGCTCACCCTGCGCAGGTGCCCCCAGCTTGCAGCACCTCCCCTGGACTCTGTTCCATAGCCACAGACTGCCCCCAAATGCCGTCCTTCCAACAGCAAGGTAGCCCCTGGATATGCTTTATTGCACCATAAATGCAAGTGCCGTTAGCATCGGTTTGGGGAAAGAGCACTGTCTACGGAGGGAGGGGTTCCTGCCTGAGGAGAGCTACAGCCATCGCTGGGGATAACCATCGCTTGTTCTTTCCCTCTTCCAGAGGCTGCACCAAGGACTCAGCCGTCTGTTCCTCTCCGGGGATGTTGTTGAGCGCATCCGGCTCAGGTTTGTGCGGGTTGCCTTCAGCCTCGTTCTTCTGGCAGCACGGGCGAAAAGGGACGGCCGGACCGCTTACCGGCCGCGGTCCGGAGCTGCCGCGGCTGAAGCTGGAGAGGCCGGAAAAAGGTAAAGCAGTTGAAGAATCAAATAAAGGGGATTCAGCTGCAAGCTGCCTCCAGCTGGAGAGAGGAGACACCCTGTGTGTCAGGGGTGAGGAAGGATCCCTCTTGGCGCAGTCCTCGGCAGATCCGATCGTCGACGTGCACGGCAGGGTCTGTACGCGTAACCAAAAGCGCAGTACGGCCACATAGCGTGCACGCACGTGAGGCTGCGTATCTGGGAAGCCTCGTCCTGGGAGAGCTGTAAGAAGACGTCAATCTGTCGTTTTGGGTGGATGACAGTGGAGTTACAGAAGAGGAAGGGAGGGGGAGAGACAGACAAAGATGCGTCCAAACTGTCAAATTGTCACGGCAGCTCCGAGAGCGGGAGGTGCAGTGAGTTTAGGAGTCTCGGGGCCATCGTGCCCCTCTACCGCATCCCAGTCCCTCCCTGCCCCTCCCGCCTTTATCTTACCACTGTCGTATTTTTTGCTTCCCTCCACCTCCCTCTCTGTCTCTCTGTCATTCTGCCTGTTTGTTTTTGTGTTCTCTCTGTGCTTCTGTCCTCTTCGCTGTCCCTGGTGGTTTTTTTTCATACTTGTCATGGTTTAACTCCAGCCAGCAAGTAAGCTCCACGCAGACGCTTGCTCGCTCCCCCCAGCGGGATGGGGGAGAAAATCGGAAGGGTGAAAGCGAGGAACCTCGTGGGTTGAGATAAAGACAGGTTAATAGGTAAAGCAAAGCCACGTACGCGAGCAAAGCAAAACGTGGAATTCGTTCACCAAATTCACCATCGGCGGGCAGGTGTTCCAGTCATCTCCGAGAAAGCGGGGCTCTGTCATGCGTGACCGTCACTTGGGAAGACAAGATGCCATAGCTCCGAACTTGTCCCACCTCCTCCTTCTTCCCCCCAAATTATATAGCGAGCATGACATTGTGTGGTACGGACTATCCCTTTGGACAGTTTGGGTCAGCTGTCCCGGCTGTGTCCCCTCCCAGCTCCCCGTGCACCCGACGCCTCGTTGCTGGCCGGCCAGCATGAGAAGCTGAACCGTCCTTGACTGCTTAGCGACTAAAAACATCAGTAATGTTACCAACATTATTTTCATCCCAAAAGGAAATCTTGGCACTATACCAACTATCAGGAAGAATATTAACTCCATCCCAGCTGAAACCAGGACAATCCTGTGCCTCAGCCCCGCAGCCTATCGCTGTTTTTGTGTTTCTCCATCTGTCTGTTTTCCTATCCCAGTTTTTTTAGTTCCTCATCATTTGCCCTTCAGGCCTTCACAATTCCTGCCCCTCCCCCATCACCATTCTCTCTGCCTGGTTCCACACCCCTATTTTTTAATTCCTCTTTCTCTGCCTCGTGTTCTAGACATACTTTTTTTTTCCTTAGATTCTCTTGTTCCAGGTCCCTGTTTGTATGTTGTAACGTCTTCCCTCTGTGTCCGATAGCCCTGTTTCCTCTTTATCGTTCTCCATCTGTTTGGCTCCCTGTCCGTATTCTGTAATTTGTCTCCCGTTTAGCTCACCGAAGATTTTTGGTATTTCTCAGTCTCTCTCCATCCCCTTTTTTAAATTCCTCCAGCTCTGCCCTGTGGCCCAGCAGTATTTGTTTTTCCTCCGCATCTCTCAATCTGCTTCCCTCATCCTTCCTCCTCTGTGTCCCGTCGCCCATCCGTGTTTTTTTGTCCCGTCCTGTGTCTCCCTTTCCTTATTTTTCAATCCCCCACTTCTCCTGCAGCCGATCACTTTCGTATCGGGTTTACGTGGCAAGGTTTTGTTAGCTGAGGGTGGAGGCAGGGGCTGCAGGGGCGGGTTCTGCGAGAAGACACCGGGAATTGCACCCACATTGGGCACGGCCAGCTCCAAGACGGATCTGCTGCTGGTCAAAGCCGAGCCCATCAGCAACACCCGCAGTGCCTGTGTGATGCTGTATTTAAGAAGGGCCAAAAAATGCCACGCAGAAGGTGCGATAGAGCGAGCGTGAAACGGGCCTGCAGACACCAAGGTCCGTGAGGACGGAGGAGGAGGTGCTTCAGGCATGGGAGCAGAGATTCCCCTGCAGCCCGTGGCGAAGACCGTGCTGACGCAGGTCGTCCCCCCGCACCCCACCGAGGTCCACGGTGCAGCAGATACCCACCCGCAGCCCACGGAGGTCCCCACGCCAGAGTAGGCAGATGTGCCTGAAGGAGGAAGTGACCCCATGGAGAACCCGTGCTGGAGCAGGCTCCTGGCAGCAGCTGTGGGTCTGTGGAAAGGAGCCCGTGCTGGAGCAGGTGTTCTGGCGTGCCCCGCGGCCCCGCAGCAAGGACCCGACACCGGAGCAGAAGAGCGTGCGGAAGAAGGAGAGGTAGAGACAAGACACGACAAACTGACCCCAACCCCCACTTCCTGTCCCCCTGCGCCGCTCGGGTGGAGGAGGTGAAGAAGTCAGGAGCGAAGATGAGCCGTGCAAAAGAGAGAGGGGTGGGGAGGAAGTTGTGGGGGTTTTTTTTAGATTTGTTCTTACTGCTTATTACCCTACTCTGATTTTGACTGAGAAAGAATTAAATGAATTAAATTACTTTCCCCAAGTCGAGTTTGTTTTGCCTGTGACAGTAATTGATGTCTTTATCCTTATCTCGATGCACCAGCTTTTTCATTGTATGTTCTCCCCCCGTCTTTTTGAGGAGGAGGAGCGATAGAGAGGCTTGGGGGCACCCGGCAGCCAGCCAAGGTCATTCCCCCTTCTTTCAGGCTCCCTGTCCCTACTTTTTAATTCATGCCCATGTTTCTTGTACTCCACCGCTTTGGAAACTCCCTTTCCACCTCTCTATTCCTATTTTTTAAATTCTTGCTATATTTCTTGAACCTAGTCGCTTTCTACGTTTCCTCGCTACCTTTCCCTCTTTCTGTCTTCCTGACCTAATTTTTTATTTCTTGCTTCCGTGTTTCACACCCTGTCGTTTTTCCTCTACACGTCTCCTTCTATGCAGCTCCACGTGGCTATTTTATCATTGTGGTCTATGACTATTTTATCCCGTAGCTTTTAAAATTTTCTACGTCTCCCTCTATCTCCCTGTCTCTAATTAATAATTCTTCCCTCTCTGTCCTGTACCGTGTCGCTTTTTTTACCTTTTTTTCTACGTCTCCTTCTGTCTATCTCCCTGTCCCTGTTTGTTAGTTTTGGCCTACGTTTCTCGTACCCTGTTGCTTTTTGAAATTTTCTTTCTATGCCTACCTTTACCGCGCTCCCCGTTTCTATTTTTAATTTCTTGCCTATGTTTCTTTTTCACCTATCGGTTTCCCCAGCCCTTGCCTTTTCTCTATCTTGTCCTGCCGGTCCCTTTCGCCGTCCTTTCTCTCTCCCCGTCTCTCTCATTTATTCCTCCATCTGCGCATCTGTGTTTTTCGGCACAGTCTTTCCGCTCTCCTCTCTCTGCACCGTCGTCCCGGACCCCGTCCCTCTATCGTTCACAGCGTCCCGTTTTCTGGCTCCCTGTCCCACACCTGTTCTCTACGTCCCTCTGTCCTTCGTCTTGCTTGTCTCTTCCCTCTGTCTCCCTCTGCCCTGCTGCCTTTGGGCACCGAGCCTCGCAGCCGGGATTTCTTAGGTGCGTTAACCGATAACCTTTTCCCGCCTCCTGTGTCCCCCCCTCGCGGCAGTCGCAGCCCCCGGGGGCAGAGCTCGTGGCTGCGGACGGGCGCAGGGGAGGGAGCCACGTGCTGTGGGGCTTTGGCCACCGACCCTGTTCCCGACGGGCTCCAGCTGGGGCTGGGGCAGCCCCAGGTGTGGCCAGTGAGGCTGAGGGGGGGCTGGCCCTGCTGCCGCTGGGGCTCTGGCTGTAAAGGGGCTGCTGGGGCACGGCTGCCTGAGGGAGCTGGGGAAGGGGAACTGGCTGGGGAGGGAATCCAGGGGGGTGCTGCAGGCAGGTGCCTCCAGGAAGGAACAGACAGTCCCTGGAGCAAGACAGGATCCCCCCGAGCCATCCCTGATAGAGAAGACCACCAGAATGCGAGGAAGCCTAGCAGATGAGGAACATCGAGGTGTTCGCTGCGTGCTGCCGAGCAGGGGAAGGTCGGGCAGGCGGCACCGCAGAGGAGGAAGGAGCAGAGGCAAAGAGAGAAGCGCCGGGGTGGGGAAGGTCTCCAGCCGGCCGCAGGAGCCGCGGCGAGTCACGCGTTCTCTCGTGCGCGTCCCGGTCCGCCTCTGCCGCCCTGCCCCAGCCCTCTGCCTGCCTCCCTGCCTGTCCCTGCCTCCGTCTCCCTCTCTGCTGGCCCACCTACCTGCCTGGCTCCCCAAAACTTGTTGCTCTTCTGCTGACTCTGCCCTGTGCCATTTCATCTATTGATTTTTTTCTGTGTTTCCCTCGCGGCGGCTCCCTCTCTCCGGTTTTTAATGCTTTCTTGTGATTATTGTACCCTGTTGCATTTTAATTTCTCGTTCTACGGTTTCCTCTCTCTGGCACCCTGTCTGTGTTTTTGAATTCTTCACTCTGTCCTGTACCTCGTTGCTTAAAAAGTGTCTTCCTGTGTTTCCTTCTATCTATCTCCTTGTCCCTATTTTTAAATTATTTATTTCCCATGTTTTTTGTACCCCATTGCTTTTAAAATTTTTTTATTACGGTTCCTTCTATCGGTCTCCCCGTCCCCGTTTTTTTAATATTCCTGTGTTTCTTGTACCCCATCGGTATTTTTATTTTCTTTCTGTGTTGTCTTCTGTCCACCTCCCTGTCCCTATGTTTTAATTCTTGCCTATGTTTCTCATATTCAGTTGCTTTTTCAAATTCCTTTTACATGTCCCTCTATCTGGCTCGCTTTTGTGACTTTTTAAAATTCTTCTTTATATTTCCTGTACCTCATTGCTATTTAATTTCTCTTTCAACAATTCCCTTTATCTGGCTCCCTTTCCCTAAATTTTAATTCCTCCCTTTTTTCCATATACCTTGTCACTTTTAAAATTTTCTTTCCATCTTTCCTTCTAAGGAAGTTGTCCTTCTTCCTATTTTTAATTCTTTCCCGTGTTTCTCGTAGCCTGTTGCTTTATAATATTTATTTTGACGTCTGCCTTTATGCGACTCCCTGTCCCTATTTTTTAATTCTTCCCTTTCCGTCCTGTAGCCAGTCGCTTTAACAATTTTCTTTTTATGTCTTCCTTTATTTTGTTTCCTATTATCTGTCCATTTTAAATTCTGTGGCTACTTTTATTCCGTTCGCTGTCTTTATTTTTTCATTTTTTCTTCTCTGTCCCATGCATCATCGTGTCTAAATTTCCTTTCCATTTCTCTGTTTTATGTTTAAAATGTTTCCTGTCTGTCCCGTAGCCAATCGCTTCTTGTTTTCCCGCTACGTCTGCTTTTTCAGGCCGCTTACAGCCGTTTTTTAATTTTCCCGGCTATCCCATACCCTGTTCCTTTTTACGTGCGCTTTCTATATCTACGTCAATCTAATCGCTATCTTTATCGTGTCTTTATTTCCTTAATCACCATAGCTTTTACAGTTTTCCACCTGCCTCGATCTTCTTTGCAGTCTTTATTTGCCCGCCTTTTATTTTGTAATTATTTCTTGTCTTTCCTTAGCGCTTTTGCTTTTTAAGTTTTCTTTGTACCTTTCTTTAGTTTGCTGTCGCTATTTTTTTCAGTTTTCCCCTTAATTTCCCTAATGCCCCTCGCTTTTAAAACGTTCTTTCTTGCCTACTTTTTTCCTTTGCCGTCTTTCCTTTTAATTATTTTCCGTATTCCCTTAGTGCCTACGCTTTTTAGATTTTCTATATACGTCTCCATTTCAGTTTGCCATCGTTACATTTTAATTCTTTCATTATTGCCATAAGCACCGTCACTTTTCAAGTTTTCTGTCTACTTTTATCCCGTTCGCGGTCCTTATTCGCCTACCTTTAGTTTTTAATCGATTTCTCGCGTTTCCTTAGCGCCCTCGCTTTTTACCGTCTCTTTCTCCAACTCTTGTAGTTTGCTGACTCTTCTATATTCGATTCCTTTATTTCTTTAACCCCTATCGCTTTTTATACGTTCTCGCTATGCTCACTTTCTCCCTGCCTTTAATGCCGTATTTTTAAGTATTTTGTGTCTTTCCTTAACGTCCTCCCTGTTTCAATTTTCTTTGTACATCTCCATTTTAGTTCACCGTCACAGTTTTCTAATTTTGTTCTTATGCCCTCAGTCCCTCTGGCTTTTAAAAGTTTTTACTTTTGTCGCGTTCGCCATCTTTATTTTTTAATTTTTCCTTCTCTTTTCCTTAGCGACATCGCTTTTCGATATTTCCGCCTTTGTCCGCACTTAGGTCGCCGCCACTATTTTTTAGCGCTTTCCTCTCTTGATCCTTCAGCCTTTAAAATTTTCCGCTTTCGCCTCGTTCACTGTTGTTATTTATTAATTATTTTTCCTTAATTTTTCCTAAGGGCATCGCTTTTTAAATTTTCTTTTACGCCTCCTTTTATGCGGGTCACTGTCCCTATTTTTCCAATTTTTTATTCTTAATTCTTTTTGTTTTGAAATTTTGTTTCTCTGTGTACTTTTACCTCGCTTCCTGTCCCTATTCCCCGCCCCCCGCCCCGTTTCCTGTAACCCATCGCTTTTAAAACGTTTGTTCTACGTCTGCTTTTATAAGGATGTCTCTCCCTCTTTTTAATTGTTTGCCGCCTGTCCCGTACCTCCTCACGTTTAAATTTTCTTTCCTTGTCTCTTTTTATCAGGTTCACCGGCTTAATTTTTTGATTCATTCTAGCGTGTCCCATACCCTGTCGCTTGTGAAATTTTCTATGTATTTGCCTATTTATTTGTTTTTCCCAAAATAAACACTTTTTTTTTTTTCTATGCCATCTAGGACGCCTCCCGAAACCTTCCTCACGCTTCGCAGAATTCGGGTAGCGCTTTACCTCCCTTTTGATCGCGCTTATCCCTCCGAGCCTTTCACGATCCCCCGCTCCCGGTCACCGCGCCTCCCGAGACCTACTTGGCATGCCACGGCCTCGTTTGAGCTCTGGGGCGGACTTTGATGGTCTCTCGTTCCCTCAGAAACCCGCCTCTGGATCTGTTTGCGCATCGGACGGCTCTTACCGTCCTCTCTGCTACCCGGGGTACGTCCATTTGCTCCCCGGCTTCCCGAGGACACCCGCACGCCATTCGTATCCCCTCCAGACTTACTCGTCGTGTCGCCGAGCCATCTTTGGTCTGCGGCCCGTTTGAGACTCCTCTCGTGGCATCACGACACCTCTAGATGCCTTTGAGGTTGCCCTTAGCACACCTTTAGATCTGGAGCGGCCCTCGCAGCCCTCTCATTCCCTCGGAAGACGTTCCGAGTCCCTCTAGCCGTGCCTCTCTTTGTTCCCTGCCTTTCCGATGACACGTTTACTTGCTTACCATCCCCTCTGGATTTAATCGTCGCATCCCAAATCCTTTTTCCATCTCTGACTCCCTCGGGACGCTTTTTCTCCCAGTCACGATGCCTCCCGAGACCTTACTCGCTCTCCACGGCGTCTCGTGGCACGTTATTTCCCTTTCCGTCTCCTTTGTTCCGTCGGAGCCTTCCATCTTTATTTGCTACGCAGAGCTCCTTTATCTTTCCCTCTGGCATCGAGGGTGCCTCTCTCAGTCGCCTGCAATTTGCCTAGGTGCCCTCCTGAGACTCCAAAGCCCTCACTCGAAGTGTCCCCAAGCCTTCTTTTCTTACCATGCCCCCTCATAATTCCTCTACTCTTTATAACCGTGTCTTCAGAGTCCTTTCTCGTACTATGGCACTCTCGTTGCCCCCTAGATC
Source organism: Phaethon aethereus (assembly GCF_964289735.1). Lineage (NCBI taxonomy): Eukaryota > Metazoa > Chordata > Aves > Phaethontiformes > Phaethontidae > Phaethon > Phaethon aethereus. The sequence continues at coordinate 19,510 of NW_028113927.1, read as the reverse complement.
TCTCTGTGGGTTTCGTCGGTCGATTGGTCGGTCGGTTTGTTTTTTCACATCAGAGCGCTCTTATCTTAATCTTTGCCGTTTAGGATGCCTTCGTTTGACCCCCCGGCCCCGCGATGACGTCCGTACTTTGTCGACATCCCCTTCGGAGTTCCTCATTGTTATCTCTGAGGCTTCTTTGGGGTCTCGGGTCCCCTCGGGACTCCTCCGCTCCCCGCGCCGAGCTCTCGGGAGACAAGCGCTACGCCTTTGAGCCCCGTTTTAGCTCGGCGGGTCGCTTTGCGTTCCTCCGTTTCTCTCTGAACCCTTCCCACGTCCGCACGCGTTACCCCGGTGGGTCTTTCCGTCCTCTCGTCCGCTCGGCGCGCCTCCATTCGGTCCTCGGCCCCCTGAGGACATCTGTACTTTGTTCAATTCCCTTTTGGGCTCACTGCATCCCCGAGACTTTTTTGATCTCTCTGGCCCCTTCGAGACATCTCTGATCCCTGCAACGACGCCTCTTGTTCTGCCAGAACCTTTTCCGTTGCCGTCTCGGTGCTCCGCGGCGGTCTGTTTTCTGCGTTACGGTACGTTTCTATACGGTATCTGGTACCCCAAAGACATCTATCGTCGGCTCGGTTCTCCTCTTGAGTTTCTCAGAGGCGTCGCTATAGATGAAGGGTATCGCCTCATTTCCTGAGGTGTTTGTGTTGCATTTTCTAGTTTATTTTCATCTTAGCTACTTTGGTGTCGATTAGGCCCCTTTATACAGTTTCTGCTACGTTTCTTGTATTTCTGTGGTTTTTTTGGTGACTTGCGTCCTTCGGGACTCATCTACTTCTGTAAGGGAGTCGGTCGGAGAGGCCGTCGAGGCGATTCAGAATCATCGGCGATTTACAGTAAATAATTTGCTTTGCGAACCGGAGATACGTTTGGGAATGGATCCTTAGAACGAGATCTAGTTCGGCTTTGTCGTTCGTCCCTACGCAGAACATGGTTCCGGTAGGGGTCGGGTAGCGTGCGTGGTCTTTGAGAAATGAAGCGTAACCCCCGTAGCCTTTTGGGTTTCTCGTAGAAAACTAAAGCATGTGACTTTTTATAAAATATTGTAATTGCATTTAACTAACTACTTTCTTAGGTAACTGAGTACAACGTATACCTTTTTCTATCTATGCCCCAGAAAAAGGAAGCTCAATGACCCACCCGATCCCGTGGCTCATGCCATAGATGTAGCCATCGCAAAAGAACGGGTATCGTCGTGTCCGGGAAGGGTCGCTTTCTCCGTTTGGCGCTTCACATGCTGTAAACTTAAGGCAGAGGAGAAAACTTGCTGCCGCTCCTCCGGCCGCCTTTATGCCTTCTGGCGGTTCGCCCCTCCTCTCTCCCAGGGGACCGTGGGAAGCGTGGTGGGCAGGGCCCGGGGTATATGAGCCACAGCCTCGGCTCAGGGAGCTCATTCAGCCTCTGGGCTTCTTTCAGGTTAGTGCTTTGCTGTTCTTGCAGGTTATTGCCACTTCTCATCTTCCTCAGCTCTTTAGCGTAGATGTGTTTTGATACTTGGAGAAGCAGAGGTATCTGAGGTAAGAGCTTCAGGACCGGTTGAGGTAAAGCGGCATATATAGCGGAAAGCGCACTTCTATGTAGCTTTTTTCTGTATGTTTGTTTTTTTCAGGTCAGTAAATTTGTTTTGAGCATTCAGGTGTAGTGAGGCGCTTTAGTAGCGTGCTTGTTTTTTGTGTGTGTTTTTTTTAACTTAGGCGCATTGCATATTCCTGGAAGTCTTGGCCGTGTGGAAGGCGGAACGTCGTCATCTTCACCGGTTTTGATGCGCACTGTGGAAGTCGCTCATATCATCTTTCTTCATGGGAACGACGGTGACACTATCTAGCAGGGGTTACGGTGAGCATCTTGTACGCACCTGTAGACGTAGCTTTAGCGTTTCTCAAGGAAATGGCAAGGAGCCGAGGCGTAGCGTCTTTCAGGGTACGGGACAGCTCATCGCTTTTCCCGATCGCCTGCGGAGGACCCTGTCGTCTCCAGAACGCCGGCAGCTTGCGGCAGTCCTCTCGTAGACGATAAGCGTCGGGACTCCACTTACTCTGTGGGCCTGTAGCGGAGCCCGTGGGAAGACGGGCGATAGGAGGCGCCCGCAGAACGCGGGGCACGGCTCGGAAGAGCAGCTCCCACGGAGCGGCCGCTGCGGGGGGTTCGGGGCATGCGAACGCAGGGAAGGAGCTCTCGGGAAGGAGCGGCGTTCCTTTGCTGACAGTTGAGGAGAAGAGAAGGGATCGCTGAAGTTTTGGGGCAGGGGGATGGTTGGGAAAGGGAGGAGGGCTCATCAGCCTTTCTCAGATTGGCTTTGCGGTTGGATTTGGGTGTCGGTGAGGCCCGTTCCGGTTTAGTCTGCCCGCAGCCGATGGGAAGTATGACAAAGTCATGAGAGACATGGTGCTGACCGTCCGGGCGTCCGCGTCGCTGTATGTGGGGCCGAACGTCAGAGGAGTCTCGTCTCAGAAAGCATTCGGGTACATGCAAATATGCCCTCTGGGACTCTGAGATCTTTGCTTCTCTGTGCCTTTTACTTCCTTACCGACTTAATTTTTGCTTCTCTCCATTCGCCGTGCATCAGGACATCGCGGTCGGTATTACCGAGAGCCATTATCTAGGCACCTATTTCCGGCGCAGGTTTGTGACCGCCTTCCGTGGGATTTCTCGGAGATGACGTGCGTTATTTGCGCTCATAACAACGGTCAGCCAGGGGTTTGTCTTTGCCGCCGTCCCGGCCACGTGAGCTTTTTCTGTTATTCCAGTTTTGGCTTTTTCCTTCAGCATCCGGCGAGATTTTCTGCAGTATCGGCCATGGCGGTTACATTCTCTTGTTCTTTTTTATTCTGGTCTTTTAGTGCCGGTTTCTGTAGTCGTTAGGGGTCCGCTTTAGTTCTTTGAGTCACCGTGTCACACCGCTGTGGTGGTTCTATCGGCTGACCGCCGCTGTAATTTCCTCAGGGGCTTCATAGGTAAGAAGGTAGCTTGTGTCACCTGTTTTCTGTGCTCAATATCACGTGTTAAGTGGCTCCTGACGTTCCCTTTTTGGTGCTAGGTGGACACATCGATAGCCTACCGAGCGTCTCGTGCACTCAACTCATCGGAACGCTAAGGGAGCGGTTCCTTTCCCGCGTTAGACTCGACACGCAGATCCGTCTCGTGCGTCTCGTCTCTGAGAAGTCCACGGACGTTTTTTTCTCGAGGCAGCGATCCAGGATGTGTCGGCATATCCCTCGCTGAGCTGTCCGTTTTCACGGAGCCCTTTTCCGGGACTACTTCTCTGCATCCTTTTTGTCTCTGGTCTTAGAGCCTGGCTTCTCGCACGCGTAGCGTCGTGATTGCGGCCGTATCTTTTCGTAATGGCCTACGGAGTTTGACTTCTGGGGCAGCCTAAGATTTTTCTTTGCGGTCCCCTAGGTCTTCTCGCCTAGAAGCGCTCTCCCTCCGGGGGTAATTCTTCTTGCCGAGATCGCTCTTTTGCGTCTGCGTCGAGTCGTTCGCCTCGCGTGCGGCGTCGGTCTGCACACGTGTCTGGGTCGGAGCTGCTCTGCCCGGGGGCAGAGCAACGTTAGCGAGGGGAAGACTAACAAGAAGAGTCTCTAGTTAACGTCGATATGGCTAGACTGTGTTTAGTTAGCGACCGTACACTCCACCTCGGAGCAAGTAGTCCGCAGTAGCGGGCGAGGACGTCGAGGGGATGACCGGAACGATCTGCGAGAGGCTTATCGAGCGGTAGTTGAACAGGTTGCATCTGAAATGGGTTAAGGCTTGCACGCATATGCTTGGTGTTGGTGTTTTTTTTATCGGCAGACTATTATAGGCACCTAGATGGTATTCCTAAATGGAAACAAGACCCCTGGATTTGGTAAACTATCGATCAGCATCTGGGTGACTCGCTGAATATCGTTATCGCAGATGCGGAAAGATCAGCCGTAAGCAGGCGAGTCGGCATACAGCGTCAGAGGCAAGATGGGACCGTCGGCCGTATGACTAGATTACGAGTTTTGGTTTATTTTTCTTACGTTGAAGGCGCGAAGGAATGAGCGAAGCGGTATATGTGCACCGGAGCACACTCGGGCAAGGTGAGAGACCGCTAGCGGGCTGCAGTTGCAGTTATTTTTCAGGCGTCTCATTGGTGGTGAAGGGATAAGCAGTCCTTGTTTGTGTTTTATGGGTGGTAACGTGGCAACGTTTAAGCGGGGGGGCAGGTCGGGCAAGCGGACGAGTTTCCGGAGCGGAACTCGAGAATCGGTGCGTGCGGGCCGCCGCCTCGAGCGGTATCTCGGCATGTGCATCTTCCTTTTTGTTTATGCAGGTGGTGCGAGCAGCCCTAGACGGGCGAAGCCGTACGCTGAGGAGCGGTCTGAGAAGGCGAGGCGGTTGTCGGTGGGGCGAGTGGATAATAGCTAAGTATTATATGGCTACCTGATGAAGCGTTTACCTTTGGTTTCGCAGGTGCCGTGTGGGTAGCCGAGCTGGTGTAGTAGCCGGTAGGATCGTGAGGCTGGTGACTCGTCACAAGCGTAACGGCAACTTTGTGATTTCCCTCTCTCAGGTACTGCGGGGACGATGGCCCGAGCGTGCGGCTCTGGAATGAGCGCGTGAGCGGAACATCACAGCACCTCTCGAGAGAGGCGTTTTGTGGAAGAGGCTGGCAGTTGCTGATGTGATGCTTACTGCCACCACTGCTGGTGGGTTTTTTATTGCAGATGATGAAGAGCAACTTGGTGAGTGAAGCGACATAGCAGCTAGCTCACATGAGTGGTTTTTCTTTTTGTTGAGGATGGATTGAGACCCTTGGGCCGTCTGAAAGCTAAGTTGAAGGACCAGGGCTGGGAGGAGGGGATGAGGTTGGGAACTGCAGGGGAGATGTTTAAAGTTAGTGTAGTCCCCTACAGTGTCCGGGAACGGTCTGTCCCATTTAGGCAGACAAAGCGATCGGGTTACTCTTCAGCAGCCCGGTAGCGTGCGCCAGGCAGGGCAGCTCCAGCCTGTGTCTTGTGTCGTGTGTGTTCTGTGTCGTAGACCTTCCTCGGGTTTCAATATCCTCGTACCGCTCTGCCTCCGGCATGGCACGCATCTCAGATGCCATCGCTAGGGTCTTAAACGCCCATACTCATCGGCATAGCGCCAACCGCGTGCCCCTTTTCTCGCGTGACCATATTAAAGCGTACGTCGGTCCTGCGTTTTGCAAGTTTCCGCTCGGTCATCTTTTTTGTAGCGCTCTTCCAGGCCGTGTGAGCAGCTCTGCTGTCTAGGCATCCCCCCAGAAGACTGGGACTTCTTCCCTGCATCTTCATGCTGTTAGGTCTTGAAGGCAGGCTTATTACACATCGGTTATCTCGGCCTCGAGAGGAACTTCTTGCGACGGGCCGTTGCATTCACGTCTTTTTCTGGGGCTGCCTTAGAGCTTCCTCAGCCCTCTTGCCCGACGGAATCCCCGGTCCAGGAATCGTGATTCTTGCTGACGTTTGTGTCTCATCATTGAGTTGTGTGGTGTTCTGTCACGTCAGTCTGTACCGCGTGTTTGGCATGGAGCTGCTCTGCCCGGGGTGTGGAGTCAGGCGTAGGTACGATAGCAGTAAGAGCGTACGGCTAGTATGTCAACGTGCCTCGACCGCTTAGGCAAAGGTTGCCCGGTCATGTCACGTCGAGTAACCATCGGCAGGCTGAGGGGACTGTCATTTCAACAGTGTTTTGTGGAGAAGATCTGAGCTGTCTGAGAGGGGCTGTTTCAGGGTGGTAACTGAAAGCAAAGTGAGTCTCAAAGGTGTTTAGGCTTGTTTGGGCGGGGCTTAAATTTTGGTGGTTTCCTAAACGGTGGTCTGCAGTGGGAGCTTAGATGGTATTCCTAATCTGAAAGAAGACCTGTCGAATTGTTAAGCTTTATCTCTGCGCCCCGGTGACCTGTTTAATAATTTGTTTTCAGAGGCAGAGAGCAGCCGAGATGCGCATCAAAGAGCGGCGGAGGTCAGGGGCGGGAGCGCCGTGAGAAGGCGGGTCGGCACGTGGTGTCAGAGGGGAGATGTGACCGGTCGTTACGTGGATCCGTTAAGGTTTGTAGTTTTCTTATTTTGCAGGTGTTAAGCCACGAGCAAAGCAGGATATCGGCACCAGAGGCATCTCGGGCAAGGTGAGCGATGACCGGTGTGCAATACCGGTTGTTTTTTTCAGGCATCGTGTTGTCGGTGAAGGCGTAAGCATCCCTCATTTGTATTTTATAGGCATTCCGCAAGCCTCACCGCGGCAGCTGAAAACGATAGAGGCCAGGCAGGCAAACGGCCGAGGTAAAGGTGCGGAAGATGGGAATCGCTGTGGGCGGAGTGCGGTTTTGGGCAGGAACTCAGCATGTGCCGCCTTTCTTTTAGCGTGGGTGCTGCGGGCAGCCTCAGAGGGGTGAATCCGTACGCCGATGAGCGTTCTGGGAAGGTGAGGCAGTTGTTGGCGTTAAATAGCCACGTATTATGTGGCAACCCGGTGAAGCTTTTCCCTTTTGGTTTTGCAGGTGCTGTGCGGGCATCTTTGGAATTGGAGGAGTATTTGAGGTGAGTCGGGGTAGTAGCGAGGAGGATCGCGGGGCCCGTGACTTCTCGCAGGCGTAACGGTAGCTTTGCTTCTTGCCGTCTTAAGTACCGCAGAGATGATGGCCTTAGCGTGCGGCTCGGGAACGAGCAGCTCAGCAGAACATCACGGCGCTTCTGGAGGCATTTTCTGGAAGAGACTGGCCTTTGCTGATGCGATGCTTGTCCCCACCACTACTTCTGGGTGGTTTTATCGCAGATGATGTAGAGGAAGTCGGTGAGTGAAGCAACATAGCAGCTAGTTGACGTGTTATTTTTGGTGAGGATGGAATCAGACCCCTGTCCCTCTGAAAGCTAACGTGAGGGACCGGGGCTGGGGCGGGGCTGGGAGGAGGGGACAAGGTTGGGAACTGCCGGGAGGGGTTTTAATGCCAGTGTAGGGGAGAGGGCTGTCCCCAAAGAGTCAGTCCTCTTTGGGCAGGCAAAGGGATCGGGTTACTCCTCAGCATCCCAGTAACGTGTGCCAGGCAGGGCAGCTCCAGCCCGTGTCTTGTGTAGTCTGTGTTCTGTGTCTTGGACCTTCCTTAGGTCTTGATGTCCTCATACCTGTATGGCATAGCATGCGCCTCAGGTGCCATCACTAGGGTCTTAAATGCCGATAGTCATCGGCATAGTGCAGACTGAGTGCCGCTTTTCTTGCGTGACCAGCTTAAAGCATATGTCGGTCCTGCATCTAGCAAGTTGCCGCTCGGTTCTCTTTTTTGCAGCAGCCTTCCAGGCCACGTGAGCAGCTCTGCTCTCTAGGCATTCCGTTTTAGGGACTGGGACTTCTTCCCTGCATCCTTATGCCGTTAGGTCTTGAAGGCAGGCTTCTTGCACATCAGTTATCTTGGTCTTGAGAGAAACTTCTTGCGGCGGGCTGTTACTTCTGACTCTTTTCCTGGGGTTGCCGTAGACCTTCCTCAGCCATCTTGCCTGACAGCCTGTTGGGTCCAGGAATCGTGAGTCTTGCTGACGGTCGTCTCATCTTTGAGCCGTTTGTGGCTCTCTGCGTTATACCTGTGTGTGTGTGTGTTTGGCGTGGAGCTGCTCTGCCAGGGGCATAGAGTCAGAGGTAGGTGCGATAGCCATAAGAGCCTATGGCTAGTACGTCAATATGCCTCGACCGTTTAGGCAAAGGTTGTCCAGTCACCCTGGATCGAGTAGCCGTCGTCAGGCTGAGCGCACAGCCGGTTCAATACTGTGTTATGGAGGTGATTGGAGCCTTTGGGAGGGGGCTGTTCGGCAGCGGTGAAGCAAATGGAATCTCACATGTGTTTAGGCTTGTTTGCGCAGGGCTTGAAGCGGTGTGGTCTTTTAAATGTCGGACTGCAGTTGGAGTCTAGATGGTGTTGTAGTCAGAAATAAGACCTCTGGAATCACTAATCTTTATCTCTGCATCCAGGTGACCTGGCAAAGAACTTCTTTTCGGAAGCAGAGGAACGAGATGCGCTCTAAAGAGCCACGGAGGTGATGAGCGGAGCGCCGTGAGGCGGCGGGTCGGCACACGGTGTCGGAGGGAAGACGTGCCTGGTGGGTCCATTAAGGCTCATAATTTTCTTACTTTGCACGTGTAAAGCGAGGAGCGAAGCGGGACATCTGCATCAGAGGTGGCTCGGGCAAGGTGTGCAATGACTGTCGGTTGAGGTAGAAGTTGTTTTTCAGGTGTCATACTCGTGAAGGCATAAGCATCTCGTTTCTTCTGTTTTTTAGATGTGCAAGTGTCACCGTCGCTGCTGAAAACAATGGAGGCCAGATGGGCAAGCGGCCAAGGTAAAAGCGCAGGAGATACGAATCGGCGTGGGCAGAGTGCAGTTTCGGGCAACGTCTCGGCACGTGCCTTCTGATTTGGTTTTGCGCAGGTACCGCATGCAGCCCGAGAGGGGTGAAACCGTATCCCAGTGAGCGTTCTGAGAAGGTGAGGTGCTGTTCTCTGGGGTTGTTGATTGATGTCAGAGTATTATACGGCAAGCTGGTGAAGCTTTTCCCTTTTGGTTTTGCAGATGCTGCGTGGGCCACTTGGTAGTCGGAGGAGTATTTGAGGTGAGCCGGGGTAGCAGCGTGGAGGATCGTGGGGCCGGTGAGTTCTCCGGGAGCGTAACGGTAGCTTTATTTCTTGCCCTCTCGGGTACCGCAGGGCCGATGGCCATAACAGTGTGGCTCGGGAACGAGCAGGCGAGCGGAACGGCGCCGCGCTTCTCGAGAGGTGTTTTGTAGAAGCGGCTGGCGGTTGCCGATGCGACGCTTCCTGCAGCCAGTACTTGTGTTTTTTATTGCAGATGAAGAGGAGCCCGTTGAGTGCAGCAACATTGCAGTTAGCCAATGTGTTTTTATTTGCTGAGGATGGATTCAGACCCCCGTCCCTCTGAAAGCTAAGTGGAGGGACCAGGGCTGGGAGGAGGGGACAAGGTTGGGAACTGCCAGGAGGGGTTTTAAAGTTAGCGTAGGGCAGAGTAGCGGTCCAGGAATGGCCAGTGCCCTTTGGGCAGGCAAGGGGAGCGTGTTAGCCCTCAGCGGTACGGTAACATGTGCCAGGCAGGGCAGTTCCAGCCTGCGTGTGGTGTTGCGTAGCCTGTCTTCTGTGTCTTAGACCTTCCTCGGGTCTTGACGTCTTCATACCTCTCTGTGGTCAAGGGGCACGGCATGCATCTAGGGCGCTGTCGCTAGGGTCTCCGATGCTCATAGCTATCGGCATACCGGTTGCCGCTTTTCTTGCGTAACCGGCTTAAATCACGCATCGGCCGCGCATCTCGCAACTTTCCGCTCGGTCCTCTTTTTTGCGGCACCTTCCAGGCCATGGGAGCAGCTCTTGCTAGGCATGCCCTTTGAGGGACTGGGACTTCTTCCCCGCATCCTTCTACTGTTAGGTCTTGAAGGCAGGCTTCTTGCACCTCGGTCATCTCGGTCTCGAGAGAAACTTCTTGCGACCGGCCGTTACGTTCGACTCTTTCTGGTGTTGCCATAGAGCTTCCTCAGCCATCTCGCCCCACCACGTCCCCGGTCCAGGCATCGTGATTCTTGCCGACAGTCGTCCGTCATCTTTGAGTCGTGCCGTGTGCCGCGTTCGGTCGTGTGGGTCCGTGCCGTGCGTGTGTTGCGTTTGGCATGGAGCTGCTCTGCCTGGGGTGTAGAGTCAGGGCTAGGTGCGATAGCGGTAAGAGCCCATGGCTAGTACGTCAATATGCCTCGACCGTTTAGGCTGAGGTGGTCCAGTCAGCCCGCATCGAGTAGCCATCGGCAGGCGCAGCGGACAGCTGTCTCTATACCGTTTTATGAAGATGACTGCAGATGCCTGGGAGGGGCAGTTCAATGGTGGTGAAGCAAATGGTATCTGAAAGGTGTTAAGGCTTGATTGTGTGGGGATTTACGTTTGCTGGGTGTTTTTTTTTTTTAAATGGCAGTGTGTAGTTGGAGTCCAGATGGTATTCCTAAATGGAAATAAGACCTCTCGATTTGGTTAGGTTTAGCTCTGCATCCAGGTGTCCTGTTTAATAATCTCTTTTCAGAGGCAGAGAGCAGAGATGCACACCAAAGAGCAGCGGAGGTGAAGGGCGGAGCGCCGTGAGAGGGCGGATCCTGCAGGTGGCGTCAGAGGGAAGAGGTGACCGGTGGCTATGTGGGGACGTTGAGGTTTGCGGTTTTCTTATTTTGCAGGTGTAAAGCCACGAGCAAAGCGGGGCGTCGGCACCAGAGGCGTCTCGGGCAAGGTGAGCGATGACCGTCGGGCTGAAGTAGCAGTTGTTTTTCAGGTGTCGTGGTGTTGGCGAAGGCATAATCATCCCTCGTTTGTATTTTATAGGCGTCGTGCGAGCCTCACCGCGGCAGCCGAAAAGGATGGAGGCCGGGCGGGCACGTGGCCGAGGTAAAGGCGGGGGAGACGGGAATCGCCGTGGGCGCGGTGTGGTTTTGGGCCGCGTCTCAGCGTGTGCCTTCCGTGTTGTTTTTGTGCCGGAGCCGCACGTGGCCTCAGAGGGCTGAGGCCGTACGCTGATGAGCCTTCTGAGAAGGTGAGGCTGTTTTTTTGGGGGGGCTGGCGTTCAATAGCCAAGTATTATACGGCAAGCTGGTGAAGCTTTTCCCTTCTGGTTTTGCAGGTGCTGTGTGGCCCCTTTGGAATCGGAGGGGTATTTGAGGTGAGTCGGGGTAGTAGCGAGGAGGATCGTGGGGCCGGTGACTTCTCACAGGCATCACAATAGCTTTGTTTCTTGCCGCCTTAGGTACCGCAGGGCTGATGGCCGTACCGTGCGGCCCGGGAACGAGCAGACGAGCGGAACATCACGGCGGTTCTCGAGAGGGGTTTCGTGGAAGGGTTTGGCATTTGATGTGACGGTTACTGCAACCAGTAACCTTTTTTTTGGGGGGGGGGTGGTGGTGCGTGTGTGTGTTAGTGTGTTATTGCAGATGATGATGAGGAACCTGGTGACTGCAGCGACATTGGAGTTTAGGGGTTTTTTTGATGGATCCCGCCCTCTGAAAGTAAAGTTGAGGGACCAGGGCTGGGGAGGGGCTGGGGAGGGGCTGGGAGGAGGGGACAAGGTTGGGAACTGCCGGGAGGGGTTTTAATGCTAGTGCAGGGGAGAGGGCTGTCCCTGAAGAGTCAGTCCTCTTTGGGCAGGCAAAGGGATCGGGTTACTCCTCAGCATCCCAGTAACGTGTGCCAGGCAGGGCGGCTCCAGCCCGCGTGTGGCGTTTGCGTAGTCTGTGTTCTGTCTTACGTACGCCGACGGAAGGCCTATCCTCGTACCTCTCTGCGCTCAGGGGGCACGGCATGCGTCTCTGGCGACACCGCTACGGTCTCGAATGCCTCTACTCATTGCCAGATTACCAACCGGTTGCGGCTCGTGTCGCGTAACCAGGCTAAAGCGTGCGTCGATCCCGGGTCTCTGAAGCTTCCGCTCGGTTGTCTTTTGCGTCGGTCTTCCCGGCCGGCTGAGCGGCTCTGCTCTCTAGGCATGCCTTTTCACGGACTGCGACTTCTTCCCTGCATCCTTATGCTGTTAGGCGTTGAAGGCAGGCTTCTTGTACACGGGTTATCTCGGTCTTAGGTTGGAGCCTAAAGCGCATTTTGCACCACAGATGTTTCTGGAAGGTCGCCTTTGTGGAGGCCATCTTGACTGCAATAAGAGCTCTGCTGTGAGAAGTTGTTTCCATAGAGATCCCCTGAAGCATTTCATCCCTTATGGGCGTAGGTCTTAAAGCCTGGCTTCGCATACGTCCGACGTTCCGGTTTCGTATCGCGTTCCAGCGCTCCGCATCGGTTTCGTCCACGGTCTGAGACCGCTCATTTTGCCGTGTTCTGTTTTGCGTCGTATCGGTCCGTGTTTAGTCTCATGTCATAACCCTCCGTGCTTGTATTGACGGGTACTTGAGACTGTTGTGCCACGTGGCCCGGTGTCTTTTTTTGCACCGTATGTTCGGTATCTGAGTTGTGTCATACGGCATTGCGTCATCATTTGTATTCTGTCGCTCCATTTGACTTTTGTAACATATCATTTTCCTGGTACCGTATCTCTCGGCGCTCGAGTAGGTCTGGCGTCGTACCGCCCAGCGTCTCGTTCCGCATCGTGTCGCTCCGCATTTGAATTTGTATGCCCTCCAAAGGGCCCCATGTTGTCACTCACGTTCCGTCGCTCCGTGGTTGAATTTTGTAACGCACCGTTCATCTCTCTGGGTTTTGTACCGTATCCCTCCGCGCTCGTATCGACTGCCGCTCGAGACCATCTCGTGTTGTACAGCCCCGTGTCACATTTTGCATCGTATTGCTCCGTATTTGAATTTGCGTCGCGTCGTACGGTTCCGTGTCGTGACTGGTATTCTATCGCTTTATAAATGTATTGACAGTCATTTGAGGCTCTCTTGCATCGTACGGCCCCGTACGGTGCGTTGTCTTCAGTTGCAGCGCTCCATATTGTATTTTGTCTCGACCGTGATCTACGAGCCTGTTGCGTGACGTGGCCTTATAGTTGCACAGGCATCTTGCAGCTCTCTTTACGTCAGCAGCGTGTGGCACCGTGGAGGCAGCGTAGAGGGTTTAAGCGACCGTGAGGTCTATGCGTGCGCCGACGGGAGTCGAGCGGATCGCGATGGATTTGTGAGGCGGCGTGAGCGAAGCCGGTAACTCAGCAATGGTTTTCTTGACGTTTTTGCGGGTGCCTCACGGCAAGCCCGAGGAAACGGTGGAGGCATCGAGGGCCGAGGAGCGGCATGACGGGCGTCGGAGCGGTCGGTCGCTTCGGGGCGGAACCGGCGCTACGCCGCCATGGATTTTCAGGTGGCACGGAGGCGTCCGCCTGTGAAATGTTTTCTGTGGAACTGGTGCGGAGCGAGCGAGCCGAGCTGCAGAGGACTGTTCTGTCATGGATCGAAGTGTGTGTTCAACAGCTTTATGTTATGCGTTCACAGGTGGCAGAGCGGCACAAAGCAATTAACAGCACCTTGCATTTAGCAGCGTGGCCGCTATCGAGGACGGCCGCGGGGAACGGACCGTGACCCGCGACGCCGCGAGAGGCCGAGCGTCGCGGCAAAATTCCGCGAGCCGCGGAGACAGAGCGCGTCTAAACGTCGGCATAACGGAAGGGTAGTTTGCGGGGAGTCGGTCTCGTGCGGGCGGTGGGAGCGACGTGTGTCGCGACGCGTGCGCCGGCAAAACAGAACCGGGATGAACGGGCGGGTTTGCGTGGCACGTCTAGCGCGTGTTTGTAAGCATCCCTTATCTAACATCTCGACGTTTGGTTTTGGCACTCGCGTCCGAGGTGCCTCAGGCATACTCACGTGCTACTGTGATCGTGGTAGCCATCTGTCACGCCTCCACAAGCTCCAGTCATCAACATACCCCCAACGGAGCAAATTTATCTTTGCGGTGTGACGTAGAAGCGTGACGCTGCCGGTCCGCTTTAGCTTCCTAAGCGCTTTTGGCCATTCTTTCTCTCGGCTCTCGCTTGGGCTTTGCCATCAGGTCTCGTCTCTGATGTTTTTGAGAGATCTTCCAAGGGTTTATTCCCGGTGGTGTTGTAGTCTTAGGTGTCTTTTGTCTCTGCGGGCCCTCTTCTGTCTCCAGAGCTACGGTGTTCTCGCACAGAAGGCCACGCTAGAGTTTGTGCCCTGCATCCGTGGCACTGTTGTGCTTACTGTCGGGCTCTGTCTTTTGGCTTGGCGAAAAGTCTCCCCCGTGCGGTAGTCTAGCATCTTTAGGTAGCGTTTGCGGAGCGTGCGTGCGCGTATTAGCGCCGGAGCCGCATCGCCTATGCGTAGTAACTCTTGTCGGGATGGAGCAGTCGAAGCACAGGAGCGTAATCTGTCAATTAGCAAGTCTCGTTCGGGCGGCGGTTGTACGGCACGGTTCCGGGGGCAGCCGGTAGCTATCGGCAAGCAGCCCGTAGAGTCTCTTACGTAGCGTTTCGCAGGGGCTACGGGGCAAGGCAAATCCCTAGAGCACGTTCCAGAGCGATTCGTGCCAGAGCGTACAATTCAAAGGGAAGAGGAGGGGGAGCGGCACGCCTAGGGAAGAGTCTTTCTCAGCTTCCGGTTACCCAGGCCGGCGCTATGAAATTGTGCAGAGCGGTGATGTTTATAGCAGTGAGGCAGTTCCCGGGATGGCTCTAGAATTGGAGCGATCTGCTATAGTGTCCCCAGGGCTCGGTTCTGGGGCCGGTCTTATTCAATATCTTTATTGATGATCTGGACGAGGGAATCGAGTGCTCCCTCAGTAAGTTTGCAGATGACACCAAGGTGAGTGGGAGTGTTGATCTGCTGGAGGGCAGGAGGGCTCTGCAGAGGGATCTGAACAGGCTGGATCGATGGGCAGAGGCCAACTGTATGAGGTTTAATAAGGCCAAGTGCAGGGTCCTGCACTTCGGCCACAACAACCCCATGCAACGCTACAGGCTTGGGGAGGAGCGGCTGGAGAGCAGCCCGGCGGAAAGGGACCCGGGGGTGCTGGTCGACAGCCGGCTGAACATGAGCCGGCAGTGTGCCCAGGTGGCCAAGAAGGCCAACAGCGTCCTGGCCTGTATCAGAAATAGTGTGGCCAGCAGGAGTAGGGAAGTGATCGTGCCCCTGTACTGGGCACTGGTGAGGCCGCACCTTGAATACCGTGTTCAGTTTTGGGCCCCTCACTACAAGAAGGAAGTTGAGGTGCTGGAGCGTGTCCAGAGAAGGGCAACGAAGCTGGTGAGGGGTCTGGAGCACAAGTCTTACGAGGAGCGGCTGAGGGAACTGGGGTTGTTTAGTCTGGAGAAGAGGAGGCTGAGAGGAGACTTTATCGCTCTCTACAACTACCTGAAAGGGGGTTGTGGTGACGAGGGTGTCGGTCTCTTCTCCCAAGTAACTAGCGATAGGACAAGAGGAAATGGCCTCAAGTTGCGTCAGGGGAGGTTTAGATTGGATATTAGGAAAAATTTCTTCACCGAGAGGATGGTCAGGCATTGGAACAGGCGCCCCAGGGAGGTGGTGGAGTCGCCATCTCTGGAAGTGTTCAAAAAACGTGTGGATGTCGTGCTTCAGGACACGGTTTAGGGGACATGGTGGTGCTGGATTAATGGTTGGACTTGATGATCTTAAAGGTCCTTTCCAACCTAGTGATTCTGTGTCAGTGGGTGGTGGAACGGATACGCTCGGAGCGACGGCTGGAAGGAGGGGACGGTGGATCGGTCGTGGGTGGGCGAGGGGACGGTCAGAGGCGGGCGGGTGGTTGGGGGGGTGGTGGGTGGGTGAGTTTAATGTGGGTGCATGAGCGGGTCTAATGGTGTATGTGTGGGTTTTTTTATTTTGGGCTACAGGTAATGTAGAGACAGGATGTCGTCGTTGTCAGTAATTAAAAAAAAAAAAAAAAAACAAACCACCAAAACAAAAGCAAAAAAAAAAAACCCCAGCCGGGGGATTTTTTTTTTTTTCCCCTGGCTGGGTTTTTTTTTCCCCGGTCCCGGCCGGTCTGCGAGGCGATGTTCATCGCCAATGTTCGGGCGCAGGTCGGACTCGGGCCGGGGTTTTTGCAGGCAGGGTGATTTTTTTGACGCTCCCGGGAACGGCGTTCCCGAGGAGTCCTAGATGCAGGGTGCCGGCTCGTCGAGGCCAGTGGGCAGCTGAACGGATGAGGTGAGAGTCAGGGGTGGTTTGTGCAGTAGCTGAATGAGCGATGTGTGTTTAATTTGTTTAACCCTGTATGGTTTGTGTCTGTATTGTTTTGTCCTTGCAGTTTGCAAGTGTAAGAGAGTTTTTTGTAGCTATGTAGAAAACTAGGTCCAACTTATAAAAGCCAAGCTGAGGGTATTTTTTGGGGGGCTAGGGCAGGGAATTTGCAAGCAAGGTCAATTTTTCAAGGTCCACCAGGAGAGCGGTTCCCGGGGAGCGTTCCCGTGGAACGTGTCGGTCGCCTATCGATGCGGGAAGGCGTGTAGTTAAGCCAATGGCCGCGGGTTTCGCAGTTATACGGCGTGCGTGCGGAGGTCGGACCGGATGGCCGTTGTTGAGGACGACTAGATTGCGAAGCGGGGAAGCTTAAGCGTATCTTGCACTAGAAGGATTGTGAATGCTTTTGGGCATCGTAGTTTGTGATGTAATGTCGTTTTTCAATTGTTGTTTTAGCGTCCATGTGCGGAAGTTGAGAGACCGTCCGGACGAGCGGAATCGTCTAGCTTTCTGCCTGGGAATACCGGTCGCGGAGACGACGTCCCTTCAAAAGGGAAAGCGGACACGTGCGAAGCGATCGACTGAGCGCCTAGCGGGAACGAGAATCGCGTAAAAGAGCGTAGCGGCTACCTCAAGAATTGCAGGCTCCCAAAAGCTGGAACTGCTACTATTAATGGAAGGATGAGTTTTTAGAGGTTAAATGTGTGTATAGAAAGCGTGAGTAAAGAGTGAGTAAATGTAAAGGTAGCAATTATTTTACCCATGCAGAAGTAAGTATTTTTATGTCTGTAGTACAAGTACCTTGTGGAAATGAAATGTGAACAATGTTGTTAGACTTACTCAGAGTCAGTAATGTAGCAATTGAAACGTAAAAAATGGTAAAAAACTCATATAGGCAGTAACATCTCCCAGTCATAATCACTGTAGTAATCGGCAAAGCAGAGGACAGTACAACGCCAAGCGAGGGTCTCTTCCGCTCGCGGGCAAGTGTCGGTTGGGGGGGGTGGGAGGTGGGGAAAAGGGAATTTTGTACGAGCGTAGGCAGGTCTCTCTCAGGACTCCAGAATAAGCGCACGTAAATTGTATAAAGGGTCGTTTGAATGAAACGGGCATCTGTCGGAGAGTTGTCGATATCTTACACGTAGCTGTTGACAGGTTAAAAGAAAGCATGTGCATTAGGGGTGGTCGCGATGGAATGGGAACACCGATGCGTATAATTGTCCTAACTGTTGTAAGAGCTAGTTCTGTTAAAGTGCCTTTTCTGAGGGCTGTAAGCTCTGTAGACAAACATCCATTTAATAAAGTTTCAATAAAGAATAATTTGGTGCGTTGCACCGTGTCAAATTTTTCTCGGTTTTGTGCATCTTTGTGTGCCGTTGAGTCCTCTTTGGTCCCAAGTTCGGGTTTTTTGCGTGTTAGCGTTTGATTTTTCTTTTTGGCGTGCGTCTTTTTTCTTGGCTTTGCTTTGGGTCGGTTTTGGTCTGTATCTCTGAATCGCTTTTGGTGCCTGGCTTTTGTCCGTGCTTTGCACGTGTTTGGTTTTTTCGGTCTCTCGATTGTGGCGTTTGTCGGCAGCTTGGTTTCGGTCTGTCTTGTCATCTTAGATTTCAAGGTTTGGTGTCTAGCTTTGTCTTGGCTCTGCACTGTCTAGAGTTTTTTTGTCTCTGTCTCATCTTTTGATCTTTAGTGTCAGGTGTCTGTTTTTGCTTTGTGCAGTTTGGTTTTTTGGGTGTCCCACCTTTCATTTCAGACTCGGTTTGTGTGTCTTTTTTCTTTGGGAAGGTTTTTGGTGCCTCTTGTCTTGATTTCACTGTTGGTGTCAAGCTTTGTCTGCTTTGTCGGGGTATGTGTTTTCTGGTCTCTGTTTTGTCTAATTGCAGATTTGGTGTTAGCTTTGCAGCAGGTTGCTTTGTGTCTGTCATATCTTCTTGGATTTCAGGTGTTGGTGTCTGGTTTTGTCTTTGGTGTGCACTGACGGTTCTTTTGTCTCTGTCTGGTCTTTGATTTCAGTTTTGTTTGGTGCCTTTGTGTCAGCTCTGCCTCGTCTGTGGTTTTTGTCTCTGCCCTCTCATCTTTGGTTTTGGTGTTTCTGGGGTGTCTGGCTTTTTCTTTGCTCGGTGTTGTGGGCTTGTCTTCCTCAGGTTTCTGTCAGCTTGTCCCCAAGGTCAGTGTTTGTTGGAGTCCAGCTTGGACTTCAAACCAAAAATTTGAGAAAGTTTCTCAAAAGTGAAACAGCAGCAGTAGAAAATGGTGCCTCCCTGGGATTAATTGTTCAGTTCAAAATTTAAAAAGAAAGCTTTCACCCAATTGCTCCCAGGCTGTGCACCATTTTCTACTGCTGCACCAGACTTATTATTTTTAGCTTTTTATTACTAATCATCCCCCCTCTCCCCAGCTGCCCAGTAATTACTAGTCTAACAGGGAGTAATCCTCATTTGAAAGCAACCCTCCCTACAAGACATTACTCCCCATTAGACTAGTAATCCACACCTACCCATACAAATTAGCCAATCAATTATGCAAATGAGACAATAAATTTTTTTTTCTCCCCACCACAAATAAACACCACCCACCCCACCCCCTCAACAGGGTCACAAGGTCATACACATCAGGGGTGTACATTACAGCCATCAGGACCACACCCACAGAGGGTTACAACACCCACACTTACACCATTAGACTCAGGGGTCACAGGTCAGGGGTCACACATTACACAGCAAGGATCAGAGGTCAGGACATTACAACCACAGTTAGGGTTCAGGCCACATATTAAAATCAGGGTTCTAGGATCACAGGATCAGGGTTAGGGTACCAGGGTTAGGGGGTGGGGGTTAGGGGTAGAGGGTTAGGGCTGCGGTTAGGGCATTAGGGTTAGGATTAGGGTTACGGGTTAGGGGTTAGGGGTTAGGGTTAGGGTTAGGGTTAGAGTTAGGGAGCCATTAGGGTTAGGGTTAGGGCTTAGGGTTAGGGCTTAGGGTTAGGGCTTAGGGTTAGGGGTTAGGGCTTAGGGTTAGGGGTTAGGGCTTAGGGTTAGGGTTAGGGTTAGGGTTAGGGGGTTAGGGTTAGGGTTAGGGGGTTAGGGTTAGGGTTAGGGGGTTAGGGTTAGGGTTAGGGGGTTAGGGTTAGGGTTAGGGTTAGGGGGTTAGGGTTAGGGGGTTAGGGTTAGGGTTAGGGGGTTAGGGTTAGGGTTAGGGTTAGGGGGTTAGGGTTAGGGGGTTAGGGTTAGGGGGTTAGGGTTAGGGGGTTAGGGTTAGGGGGTTAGGGTTAGGGGGTTAGGGTTAGGGTTAGGGTTAGGGTTAGGGTTAGGGTTAGGGTTAGGGTTAGGGTTAGGGTTAGGGTTAGGGTTAGGGTTAGGGTTAGGGTTAGGGTTAGGGTTAGGGTTAGGGTTAGGGTTAGGGTTAGGGTTAGGGTTAGGGTTAGGGTTAGGGTTAGGGTTAGGGTTAGGGTTAGGGTTAGGGTTAGGGTTAGGGTTAGGGTTAGGGTTAGGGTTAGGGTTAGGGTTAGGGTTAGGGTTAGGGTTAGGGTTAGGGTTAGGGTTAGGGTTAGGGTTAGGGTTAGGGTTAGGGTTAGGGTTAGGGTTAGGGTTAGGGTTAGGGTTAGGGTTAGGGTTAGGGTTAGGGTTAGGGTTAGGGTTAGGGTTAGGGTTAGGGTTAGGGTTAGGGTTAGGGTTAGGGTTAGGGTTAGGGTTAGGGTTAGGGTTAGGGTTAGGTTAGGGTTAGGGTTAGGGTTAGGGTTAGGGTTAGGGTTAGGGTTAGGGTTAGGGTTAGGGTTAGGGTTAGGGTTAGGGTTAGGGTTAGGGTTAG